>NC_139241.1:54648984-54858984 GCF_977018435.1 Lepisma saccharinum | reverse complement strand
GGAAAAGAAATAGAAGTGAAGATAGAAACAAAGAAAGAAAAGGATGAATAAAAGATAGAAACGTGGAAAGAAAGAGAAATAAAGATAGAAAGAGAAAGAAAAGGAGGAATAGACTTCGTGCACACAAGTGAATTCGATGAACCCAATTTTCGATGACTTTGTTCAATAACTCGGGCCTAATGTCACGAATGCAGCGTTCGATGTTCACTCTTAATGCATCAAGGGTTCGTGGTCTGTTTGCATAGACTATAGATTTCAAATAACCCCACAAAAAGCAATCAAAAGGAGTTAAACCACAACTTCTTGGAGGCAAACTAACAGTTGCATTTCTTGAAATTATCCTTTCACCAAGCTGTTCTTGCAATACGTCGATAGTGGCATTAGCAGTGTGACATGTGACACCGTCTTGTTGGAACCACATGTCCTCCAAATCAATTTAATCTAAATTTGGCCACAAAAGTTCTGTTAACATCAAACGGTACCGCTCACCAGTCACTGCAACTGCATCTCCTATATAGTTTTGGAAAAAAATGGTCCGATGATGCCACCATGCAATAAACCACACCATACGCAGTGGCTCAGTCGGTAAAGCGTCTGCCTACCATGCTAAAGGTCCCGGGTTCGATCCCCGGCCGGTTCAAATCCGGGAACTTTTCTAACGTTGGAAGCGGCCCCGGCGCCCACCCAGCGTCGAATAACATGGGTACCCGGGGGAAACCCTGAGGGGTAAAGGCGGTCAGGGGCATGGTGCTGATCACATCACCCCTACTCACGACCGGATCAAGAAAGTGTGGGGCGTTACCCCCACACCCCCTATACGCCTTCATGGCGTGGTGCTAAGCACAGGGGAACACTTTACCTTTTTTTACAGTGAGTGACCTTTTGCCGATGCAAGGGCTTCTCGTGAATCTCTTGTAGATTGTTTTCTCACCAAAAACGACAATTTTGTTTGTTAACATATCCACTTAACCAGAAATGAGCTTCATCTGAGAAGATATTTTTTGCCCAAAATTATGATCCGTTTCAAGTTCAATAGAACGTTTATTTTCATATTTTTTTTTGGATAATACCCAAACGTTCTTGAAGCGTGTATTTAGCCATGATGAATTGTCACAGTATACTAAACAAAATAATATAAAAGTTTGGTTGTACCTAAAAGAGTCTTTATTTTACTTTATTGTGAAATTATATCGTTCTTATTGGAAAATCCGTTACTAAGTGCTCCTTTACAGCCTCATCTTTTAATCTAGGTGAGGAGATTTCAGTCCTCAAGGATAGTATAGTTTTAGTTCTTATGAATTGATGAATTATTTTCAAAAATTGAGTTAAACATTTTTTGAAAGACATAGTTTACTTTCTCATAGGGACCTCTTCCCTTATTGCCTGATGGGCAAAACTGCCAATGTGCTCATAATATCAAAATCAATCGATCAGTCAAGAGACAAAGAAAGATAAAACTTGAACAGCAAGAGAGAGAGGGTAAGAAGAACAGAAACGTTGAATGAAAGAGAAATAAGAGGATGGATAAAAGATAGCTAGAAACGTGGAAAGAAAGAGAAATAAAGATAGAAACATAGAAAGAAAAGGAGGAATAAAAGATAGAAACCTGGAAAGATAGAGAAATAAAGATAGAAGCAAAGAAGGAAAAGGAGGAATAAAAGATAGAAACTTGGAAAGAAAGAGAATTGAAGATAGAAACAAAGAAAGAATAGGAAGAATAAAAGATAGAAACGTGTAAATAAAGAGAAATAAAGATAGAAAAAGAAAGTAAAGGAGGAATAAAAGATAGGAACGTGGAAATATAGAGAAATAAAGATAGAAACATAGAAAGAAAAGGAAGAATAAAAGATAGAAACGTGGAAAGATAGAGAAATAAAGATAGAAGCAAAGAAGTAATAAAAGATAGAAACTTGGAAAGAAAGAGAATTGAAGATAGAAACAAAGAAAGAAAATGAGGAATAAAAGATAGAAACGTGGAAATAGAGAGAAATAAAGATAGAAACATAGAAAGAAAAGGAAGAATAAAAGATAGAAACGTGGAAAGAAAGAGAAATAAAGATAGAAACAAAGAAGGAAAAGAAGGAATAAAAGATAGAAACGTGGAAAGAAAGAGAAGTGAATATATAAACAAAAAAGAAAAGGAGGAATTAAAAATAGAGACGTGGAAAGAAAGAGATGTGAAGATAGAAACAGAGAAAGAAAAGGATTAACAAAAGATAGAAACGTAAAAAGAAAGAGAAATAAAAATAGAAACAGAGAAAGAAAGGTAGGGATAAAAGATAGAAACGTGGAAAGAGAAAGAAAGAAGGAAAGATAGAAACTTAGAAAGGGAGAGAGGAATATAGATAATATCGTGAAGGTAAAGGTGGAAAGAGAGGGTAAAAAATACGGTAATATGGAAAGTAAAATAGAGAAAGGAATATAAAAAGGTGAAAAGAAATGCAAAGAGAGAGAGAGAGAGAAAGAACAAAAAAGTGAATGTCAACAGCTATGGCCATCGAACAACTGATGGTCACTGCTGCTCATCACCCACCCCTCCCATTGTAATTTAAACGCACATTCTTTTAACCTTGTCCATAGGCGCCGAAACCATTGGGCTTGCGGGGGCTCGATCCCCCCCAATGTTAACGATGTGGGGGCAGAGCCCACCAAATAATTTTGCTTAAGAGGATCTAATGTATTATCTTGCTTCTCTTGTAAAGTTTACTCTGAATTGTGCCACATGAACTTAACTTTAAATACACATTTGAAATGTTCTAGACCATCAACTTTGGGGGCTGAGACCGCTAAACCATCAACTTGGGGGGGGGGGGCTATGACCAGAGACAGCAAAACACATGACTTATTACTATATACTAAGTAGGCTATGTAATTATGAGTATTGTTAACATTTTTACTAAAAAGAGTTTCAAAAGAAGATGTGCATGAACTAGGAGAGTGGATGGGACGTTCGGGCTACAAATGACTCTCACATGACATTCAGAACGAGATCATTGATATATTAGGGAGATCTGTTTTGCGCTCCGTGGTAGCAGATATTAAAAGTCTGGAATATTTTGCTATTATGGTTAACGAAACTTGTGACATATCCATCCGTGAAAAATTGACATTTTGCATTCGAACTGTAAATAAGAATTTGAATATTTTTGAGGAATTCATGGGCTTTTACGAGATTCCGAGGCCAAAACTTAAAAAAGGGAGGGAGTGAGTCAATCATTAGTTGTCTTCAGTGATCAGAGCCCCCCCTCAATAATTTTGACAAGTCGGCACCCCTGACCTTGTCTCATGCATGCATCTTAATCGCTTTCTGGATTTATACGCTGATGCCTTCCTCATTTCGATCAAGGCAAAATTTGGCTAGTTTAGGAACACATGAAGATGTTTTGGCCTCTAAATTATTCAGCGTCCAGATAGCGAGCAATTAAGGAGGTCACTCTGAACTTAGGAGATTTGCCTTGAGAGAAATCTCTTACTACCCTCAGCATCACTCTCACGCAGATATTACAGAGTTACTCTTGTGCTTCTTAGCAAATCTGGACGCTGAATAATTTAGGTGACCAAAACGTGTGTTCTTGAACTGCGAATTTCGTCTCGCTCGCCAACTGGACGTTCTGGAACTTTTTCCATTATACTGATGCGAGTCTATGTGGCAGAGTGGTGCGTGTTACAAAGGCAGTGTTACTATAATTTCGTCAATTCTCGATTTATCCTCATCGCCGATGTTTACCAAGCAAGGTAGAAAATTAACCTAAAATAAGTTGTTTTTCTTTCATCTGACGTTCTTCTGCCCCTTTGAGCAGCGGTGGTCTAGTCGATAGGGTGTCTGACAGCGAAGCGCCTCTGGGGCTTACCCAGCCTCAAATCAATGTGTACCTGTGGGGTAAAGGGGCCGGAGCGTGGTGCTCATCATATCACCTCCACGGTGCTATATACATGGGCAACTTACCTTACCTCTCCTGCCACTTGAAGCTAAGCGCAACGATGATGATGAGTAGTGAACAAGTGAAATTGACGAAGGGACATGTGCAAAGTCTCTCAAGCTCCGTGGCGGAGTGGTTATCACAGCGCTCCATGACTTCAGGAGTCTCTGGTTCGACTTGTCATGGATGTTATTTGTGACCGTCCCCTTCACCAATTTCATCATATTATCACTCATCCTCATCTTTGAGATTAGCCAAAAGTGGCAGAAAAGCGACGCTAAATAACAAAAAACAAATAAAACACTCGTGAAATTAATTCACTATTCAACTCTCCCAAGATAATCGCGACGATGAGAATGAACCATAGAATTTAATGATGGAATAAATTCCTTATCTTACCATGATTCAAACCTAGTATCCCTGGCGTCGTATCTGTCACTCTAACCACTCCGCCACATAGGCCTGTAGTACGCCAACCTCTATCCTAATCGTATTCAACATTTGAAGAATTGTGGGCCATAACAACAGCTCCATTTCATTCGATATCGAAAGAATTACGCGATCCCATCGCATTACGATTCATCAATTTAATGTTTATGAAAGCAGTATTAATGAAAGAAACTCTTTCAGTGTTCAGATGAAATATTTTTATACTCCTTGCTATGCTACACTGTTCCTTTCCAACTGTCTCATCCACTGGGTTTACCCCCCCCCCACTCCTTCATGTTATCCTTAATGACGATTTCTGCTCGCCACCCGCTGTGTCAGTCCTTTCTCGGATGGGAAGAAGATTCCCGTCTTCTAATTGCAACTCAGTGTAGCCAGCTTAAGATGTCATATAACACTGATGATGTGATTAACAAGATGGTAAATGTCTGTTGCTATTTTGGTTAGTGAAAGTACGGTATTTATAATTTCACCGTTGATCATCTTGACTGATATTTGCCGTAATTTTCTTAATTCACTTCAGGAATCTTTGAACTAGAATATACGAGGGGTGGTTGAAAAGTAATGCCTCTGATTTGTTAGTAGATGGCAGCACTGATGCACCACAAGAAGACTCTTATTTCTCGATAAGTTTACTTTTATTTCAGTATGTAAGATGCAATTGTTTTCGGAAGGTGTGTAGTTTTAACTATATGAACTCCGGGCATGTAGTACTGTGCTTTTTCGTTGCATTTATCACTGTTTAAGGCACCGACGCTTGCACCATGCTCTTGGTGACGACTGTATAGATGAAAATGAGAATGTAATTGCTCCTAAATATGATATACGCAACAGAACACGCACACAAATTTTAGTCGTAGAATCATTACACAGTTCACAACTTTCCATTACTGATTCTTATACATCGAAACAATAAATTTAGCAGTGAGGAATTCCATCCAAGGAAGTTGCTTTAACCTAAGCAATGAGTGGTCATTGCAATGGACCATTTTAAGAGCTATATCTACACACATTCTTTGCGAAAATACTTCTCATGAACTGAAGTAAAAGTACAGATTTCAAGGAAGAGATGAATTCTTGCAGTGCGATCTATTGACTAATTTAAAAATTCCGACGCATTACTTTTCTTTCGTCTCTCGTACTCATTCCCTTGTCTATTTCGTTCCATTGTTCTTCAGCGGTTATCCTGATAGTAAAAAAATACGCTCAGTTAATTGAATCAACCAACCAAAAATGAGATTTATGCCTTTAAGTAGATATATTCTCCCAGCTCCTGAACACTTTGGTAATAAACAAGTGCTTAGCCTATGTTGCAGCAAAGGAACAAAAGCAATGGTGCAGTGTTACCAACTCGATGACTTTTCGATGGTGTAGTAGTAACGCTGTCCCTTGTATCCATAAATCCCGGATAGCCACACTGCACAGTGGATCAGATCCCACATTAAACAGTAAATCCTGATTACCCTATCTGAGCACGAACTGAACTGGGAACAAACGTTGACAAAATTGTTTAACTTTTGACCATTTTTTTAAAAAAACATGTGAAACCATTGCCAGTGTTCTGAAAAATTTTCCCTCTATTACCAACTCGATCTGGATATGGAATTTCTTGAAACTGCTTAAACTAACAAACAAAATGACGAACAGCGTTTCAGTTTGTACACCAAAATTGAAACAAAATATTGTTAGAATCGGATAGTTTAAGCTACCGTTCTTTTCCCCGCCATTTTAACTCAGTGTAGCCACTCTCAAGGTTTGCTTGTGTTTTCATCATGAATGCTTTATTCATATTGTTTTCTGTTATTTTATATTGAACAAATTTCTGCAGGAATGAATAAGCAGCTCAATATAAATTACCACATTACACATTCTTCCAAATCCAGTTTTAGATGCAGGAACGAGTTGGAAGACTGTTCTATTGGACACACTGTTAAAAAAAAAGTTTGAAACAATTTCCCGAAAATGCTTTTTGTGCGTTACATTCTTTAAGTGTTCAAAATGTCTTCGAAAGATTTCCAAAACTACATCTGAAAGTCTTGCACATTTCAGAATTTTTAAAAACGATTTAATTTTTGTTACTTTGCGTCGCTTTTCGTGTAAACATTATTTTGGAACACTCTGTATAAGATATTTGCACTTGGCTTCACTTCTACATACATAATTGAAGAGAAAACATTGTCTTCAAAGCTCTTAGAATTACCACAGACAGTTTCTCAAAACTGATATATATCACAATGAACGTAATTCATCCTAAAACATAAGCAACCCGTGGAACTGTACTGTACGGCTGGTTAGTATACAAGTCAGGCGCTCTCGCACTTTGCTCTGAACAACTTGAATTCCTTGTTCACTTCTTCAAGAAGTCAGTTTGTAGAGTACTGATCTTTGAATCCTCCAAATATCATAGCTTTAAAGCTACAGTTATTTAGTATAACAATATGTCACGAGGTTATCGTAGTTGATTTGTACGTATTAGTCTTGTTATCCCATCCTTCTATACATAGGAAGAATAGAGTTTATCGATAACTTTAGCCTACTCAATGACCGACCGCGTTAAATGAACGACTTTCGATCTCGCCACCGAAGTGCCTGTGTTCGAGTCCCAGTATGCGTACGGGTGTTCTTTGTTAATGTCTCGTCATCAATTCAATCTAATCATCACTCATCGTTGCGATTGCAGAAAAGCGAACTAAATAATATAACAAAAATGCGAAATTGCCAAATATTGGGTCCGAAAATACCACTAAGCGACATTGGTAAATGTATATTACAAATTATATATTGACAGCGCTCATTATATATACATAAATGATAACATTATGTTTCACAATACTGAAACAATTATATAAAACTAATGTAACAGCATTATCTTTAGGTTATTTTTCTATAGTGCAGATGTAATATATAGAATACAAGATTATATAATATATGCATTGTAAATACTATATACATTTATTTATTCCCTGAAATTATTTAATTGAATGAGATATTTTAATCTTATTTTTAATCACTGTGGATATCTCAATATGTTTATTACTGGATACCTGTGTGAAATAATGTCCTTGTATGTAGACGATTGTTACCGCACTTTGGGAAGGTAAAAATTATTATTATCATTATTTGTCTGGTATTGTAATTATGAATGTCTAAGTTCTTAACATGGTTTGATTTCATTTCGTGTATAAAAGTAAATGTTTGTTATTTTACTTTTTAGCCACTTTTGGCTAATCGCTACGATGTGGATGAGCGGTGATTAGATTAAATTGACGAGACATTAGACCAGAACTCAAACAAGGGAAATTCGTGCCGAGATAGAATGTCGATCACTTAACGCGCACGTTTACTAACACGATGTGTTTCAAGTATGTATAAACTTGAAATTGTTATTACATGGATTAAAATAGAGATTTGCCTATTTCAGTTTTTTTGTGTGTATTTGCCAAAATACGCAATGCTCTTTTCTCTATTTAAATTCTCTGTGGCTCTGATATAGGGGAGGGGGCAGTTGACCTTATTTGGAAATCAGCATTATATAAATGAAAATAGATTAAAGAAAATAAATATCACTACTAATGATGCGAAGAATGTGAACTATGGATAATAAACCTTTTCGAGCAAGGCCTCATCTCCATAGCATAGGAAGCTATCAACTCGCGGCAAGCCACGGCACCTAGCGACCTGTTGAGTGAGATGAGTCAAGGCAAAATGGATAATAAACCTTTTCCTGCTCCCACAAAAATAGGCAATAATTAGGCTGGAGAGTTCAATGAACTAACCGATCTCTAATTACGCACTGGTAATGATCAGGCTGGAAAGTTCATACGAACTGATCCAGGTCAGA
This sequence comes from Lepisma saccharinum, assembly GCF_977018435.1. Classification (NCBI taxonomy): domain Eukaryota; kingdom Metazoa; phylum Arthropoda; class Insecta; order Zygentoma; family Lepismatidae; genus Lepisma; species Lepisma saccharinum. Next base: position 54,850,776 of record NC_139241.1, on the reverse strand, counting down.
ATGTGAACTATTCTGATTTCGGGGATATTTGACATCATAAACTCAACGTATTACCCTGAAGAGTGAGTCCTTAAACATTGTTTAAGAAAAACAAATAGATGATGTTGCCTGTTTCAGTTACGCAGTAAAAGGATTATTTTATTTGCCTTGAATATAATGAACGCAGTTGGCAACTCTGATTCGGCATCTCAGCATGACACATGCCACTCAAAGATACGAATCAACGCCATCTCTTGCCGGCGACGTGAATTAACATGGTAAATCCATCAGGGTGGTGGAAGGTGACAGAAATAAGCAACTGCCAGAATCCAGAGAGCTATTTTTCATCTCGTCAGCGGAGAGAAAACGAGGTAGCGAGATTAGATCGACAGCCACCGCTCGTGTGTGGACACATGTGGAGATTGAATTAGGAAGGATTTCAGCTTCTCTTTTCTGGATTTTCACGAACATGGATCATTATGGTCCTTGATGCAGTCGCGGTGAACCTTGCGGAATCATCTCGATGCAAAAGATATATGGGATCGAGTCCCGGTTTGCGTATGGGTGTTTCTCGCGAGTGTCCCTCATCATTTTCATGTATCACTCACTTAAGAGGCATAAAAGCGACGTAAGATAATACAAATGAAGATGTTAATGATTAATAATGTGTTGACTGATGAGAGAACGAAGCCATTGGGAACAACGTGGAACTAGAGAATACAGTGAGTAGACTACATACAGAGGATGGAGGGAAGTCTCTCTCTTTTTCTCTCTTTTCCTTCTTTCTAACTGCTTGTATGCCTGTCTCTCCCATTTTCTTCCCTATTACACAGTATTTTCCCTTTTCCTCAAAGTTTACCTCCCTCTCGCCCCCTTACCTTTCCTCTCTTCTTCACACTATTCTCTCTCGTTCTCCTTTCCCCGCTTTTCTCTATCTCCTTTTCTACTATTTTAAGCTATTTCTCCCTGCATGTATATCTCTATTTATGGTAACAGTTCGATCTAGTGAAAATGGATTTCTTCATTTTTACAGAAGAAACTACTTGTGGAAATCAGTTTCTATAGCATTATCGAAGTTCGTCAAAGTATTTTCTTTCATCGCGTAATCTTTTCTAGCGCGAATTCATGTTTTTTTTTCCTAGAAAAATGAAATTTTAACTATGTTTGCCTGACCTAACGGAACCTAACCTAACCTTGCCGTGAATGGTGTTTAGGGTTATGCGTGAATAGTTTGTGGGGCTATCCGTAAATGGTTTGTGGGGCTACCCGCCATTATTTTCGTGAGAAAAGCATAATTCCACCCTAAAGAATGTTCCGCAATGCAGAATACGTAAGTAGGAATGTTAAAAAAGACGACATAAATGAGTTATAGGTGTTTTCACGAGATCGAATTAGTACCCTATTTATTCCTTTTTCTTTTCCCATTTTCCACTCTCTGTCTCTCTCTCTTCTTTTACCCCCCTCTTCTCTATCCCCTCTCCTTCACCCTCCTCTCTCATGTGACTCTTGCTTTCTCTCTTTCCCTATTTTTCTTATTTTTATCCTTCATTCTCTATCTCCCTCCCTTTGTGTGTTTTCTCTACCTGACCATCCATTTTTCGTCCTTTCCTCCCACTTCCGCTTCTCTCTTCTTACGGTACACGCGGTTATAAGGAAGACCAATGGGTCAATGATTCTCCCCAAGTGACGGACAAGGCTCCGTACTCAGCTCTCATTGGGGACAATTCCATCTTCTCTTTGGCTACTTCTAACCCGTTTCTTTAGTTTCTACGAAGTGTAAACTTAGCTTCATAATGTAAGAAAACAATATGTATGAGTCTCATTGATTTTTAAATGTCTTACTTTGTTGAAATAACATATAATTTGCATAATAGTTGATTGGTGAACCTACGAAGATTCCGGATTCGAGACTTCCAGCCTGCACAAGAGAGTGAGAATATAATTTAAATGCATCTACTGATTAAATGGCACCCTTTGATGCATTACTCTGTCTACATTAATGCACCAAGAGTGCACCATTAGCAATTTATATACTTTATTGTGTTAATGGAGCAAGACAAATGTATACACATTTCTATCACAAGAATAATTATTAAAATACCTACAATACTAATTTCAAACCAAAAACTATTATACTTAATAGCTAATCCCTCAATACACGAGTTTTGTGAGCATTGGGGATGGTTATTTCTTTGCGAGTTCCAATTTATAATTTCGCCAGTCATCTTCACCTTCATCGTCGCGTTTTAGCGTTAAGGGGAAGGAAAATGACATAAAATTCCAAAAATACAAAAAACTACTTACTATTCGGAAATTCTTCTCCTAATGAGTGCTTCTCTCTATTCTGCCATGATGGAACCATATCTACAAATTCAAGAGAAAAATGTGACAAATGTTAATTTTAACCAAACAATTAGAGAAAATTTAAAATTGTAATTTTAGTTGTAAATGTTAAGGGCAGTAGTCAACTGTCAAACAGTTGTTACTGAGTATAAACATCTCACATTGTACAGTCACCGGCAATAAGAATGGGTTGTGTGTGTTGCCTAACTATACGGCGATGAACATCTTCTTCATAAGGAAGTACTGCTATCGTCGGCAAGTTTAGGAACACGCACAACATATTGCAGAGAAGGCAGTACAGTAAAACCTCGTTAATCCGTACTAATGGGGGGGATAAGTTGAGCGGTTTAACGAAAGTCCGGATTAACTGAAATAACCTAAAAGAATAGTAGAAAGTGCTTTAAGATTCCGTTTATAGCAACAAAACACGTTTATTATGGTGTATTTAAAGGGCATAGGCCTAAATACACTATACAGTACAGTACAAAGTCTGCGGGAAACAGAATTTCATCAGTGGTTGACTGCCTTTTCTTTGGGATGTTCTCTTGTTGACTTCTAGTCACATTAAAACTTTGCATTCTGCTTTCTTTTGCCTTTTGTCTGTCCGGATTAAGCGAAGTCCGGCTTATCGTGGTTCGGATTAACGAGGGTTTACTGTATTTCAGGATCTATGTGTCCCATTTTTTTGGCCGGTGACTGTACATTGAAAAATTACTAAATTTCTAATAAAACGTTCTGGAAATAATCGTTATCAAAATATATATCTCCATAAGATTTACACAAAGACTTCGTGTATATAGTCTCTAATACATTTTTGAAGAAATAAAGCACAGTGATATTTTATAATGCTGGCGTATGCTACAGGGTGGGGCACGAAAAACCTGCCCGGCAGCATATGGCACTGCCTCGGGCCGGTTTTTCGTGCGCCATCCTGTACTTGATATATAGAGCTACACATTCAGAATCAATGTTACTTTAAATGGTTCTGAGTAAACAAACATGTTAGAGAGGCGCTGGTATGTTTCAATTTTTGGATATAGGAAGAGAATAGCTTGTTGGCATATTAAATTTCTGTTTGCATTTTATTTTGTTTACGTCTGTTTTCTGCCACTTTTGGCTAACCGCGACGATGAGGATAATAATTGGAAGTTTACTATGCAACGCCCAGGTGTGGATTCTAACCCGGAACCTTTGATGGAGAGATATTCTGTCCAAAACTTCAAAGGGGCATCTAGGTCGTGACGGAATTTGTAAAACAGACAGTTGAATATATTGACCTTATTTTATGTACAGTCACAGACAATAAAAATGGGACGCCTAGATCCTGAAACACTGGCTTCCCTGCAATGCGATACATGTGTTGCCTAACTTTCTCGCGATTTGCAGAACTTCCTATTAAATGGTTGCTATTCAAGTCGGCTCATCGCCTTAAAGTTATACAGGACACATAATACATTGCAGGGAAGCCAGTATTTCAGGATCCAGGTGTCCCATTTTTATTGCCGGAGACTATACACTTAACTTCAGAAATAGTTGCAGTCTGCATCCTTACTGATAGACAACCCGTGTTGCATTGCATGTATATCTGATTGCCTACTGAGTCAGGATATAAACTTACAAGATAGCAAACAAGGCAAGTGCGAGTGCCCTTTCAGTTGCTTCTCATATTACTTGTATACAAGCGCGTGTGCTCACTATATACTCGTGCAAGGTGCAAAGTAATCGCGGTAGATTACTTTCCGCAAAGTAAGTGACAACGCATCGCGCCATTTCTTATCGTTAGCTGGCCTTCAAGAATAAAGTACTTTGTTCCGGTGAAAATGGTTCGATGGCCAGCTGTCACATCGCGTTGATTCATGGGAAGGTCGAGTCTCTTCCTCTCAGGGTTAGAAGCGGGTCGTTCCTGGACCTGTAAGTAGAGTTGGGAGGGGGAATTCCCCGCTGCGGGAAAACTCTTGGGTTTCAAATGAAAGCCTTCTCCGCGGGAGGCAAGAAGAAGGGATTTATCCCTCATTGTTGCCAGAACCAGTTCCTACATTACCAGGAACGAAAGGCATTTGTTCGTTTAACTAAATTAGGGAAATTATGATATTCTTGACTGATAAGTGCATCGGCTTTAATCGTCACGCAGAGATAATCGATACTGCATAATCGATCATGTATATCAATAAGTTATCGATATGTGGCCAACGAGAATTTATGCAGGGTTTAGTAGTACACTGTAAAGACAAATTGAACCCATAATGATGCTTTCGAAGAACAAGAGGAGGAAATGATCTGGCTATCCTTCAATGTATATGATCCATGTAGCACTAGTGCCTCGTGTATTGCATAACTTCTCAGGATATAGTTCTTAATGCAGGCGAAAGTTCTCTTGCAAATCTTTGACACTGCAGATAAGGTTATTGACGCATGGACTATCACCCAGGGCCGCAAACTTTTCATCATCATCATTATATTATCATTATTATTATTATTCGTACTCATTCTAGTGCTCGCATGCATCATGGAGACCCAAATTCTGTTCTCAGATCCATGTCGTGTGATAAATTAGAAACATATTCTGCTGTAATAATGTTCTTGAATTGAATAGTCAGCATATTAGCCAATAAGTTCTCTTTACTGCCATATGAGAACAATGTAAAGTAGTGATACAAATGGTTGCTAGTACAAACGCATAAATTATCCTAATTTTCGTCGTATTTGCGTATTTTTATAGTATATAATTAAACTGTCAACAATTAGCAGTGTAACTGTGGCCTAATTTTGGAGTCGGATACTGAGTATTAGGAGGTTAACAAAAATATATTTAAATTGTTAATTTTAATAGAGCTGAAAATTTGGAGGACGAGTCCCTCCCCCCCTTCCCCACAAGTTACCCTTACGGCAACAACAACAATAAGGATTGCACAATTGTTGTTATTTTTTTACATAACTCTTGAATATTGTTTATGCATGATTACAAAGGTAGTATTTATATATCGTCGCCATTTTTTATATACGTATGTCTACAATCATCAATTCTTATACATAGGTTTCCTTATTTTGCCTTGATAAATAATTTATCTCCTTCAATTATAATCTTTTTACAAAACTTTCAAACAGGCACAAAGTCAGATTACTATATTCAGAACCTCAGTCGATAGCTCAAGTCTAATAGCCGGCCTACCAACAACCTAGAGCGTGAGCAAGAGGATTAGTGATAGATGCTCGCTTGAGATGACGTCAGGGTCTCGGATGTTGATTGGTAGCTTTGGGGTTATGACTCGCTTTCAAGCTACAAATGCATAACGGCCAGATATGTTAGGATAATAATTTCTACAGCTGGCACGTGGCCAACCAAAAAAAATGATTGATTTGATTTATTTTATGCCACTTTTGGCTAATTTGCGAAGATGAGGATAAGTCATGCTATGATGACACTCACAAATACCCATTCCCATTCGAATCCGGGACCCCTGGCGTCGTTGCGCGATATGACTGCCAACCATGATTACTCGATCATAATACAAGGATTGAGGTGCGCGATTAGTCGATAAATAGCACTGTTACGATTACTTAGAGTGGCAGTGAAGAAAATATTGTTCTATTTCAGTTCAAATCGCTTACTTCTTCTTCATTATTGAATACCATTGTTTCATAAATAATAAAAATTTATTGCAAGTAAATATTGGACTTACGTTAATGAAACCAGTCCAGAATGATCGAAGAACGCAAAGAGTTTGTACGTTTTGTTAAGCTGAGAGTTTATATCTCTGCCCGCTAGGTGACTCTCAAATTACCCACATTACTCGCAGTGTTTTGTGCAATGTTTTGGTCCTCAACGTCACCGTGTGACTTCTGTTTGTGGGGTTTCATCAAAGACAGGATATTCGTATCACCAATATTGCAGCCCAAAGGAGTGTCATCGCAGCTATAGACAATATCGACAGACCCATGTTGATTCGAGTGTGGCAAGAAGTAGTAACATGTCGATATCTGCCGTGTCACCCGTGGTGCACACATTGAACATTTATTTGTAGGTGTACAAGAAATCTGTTGAGTTAGTTTCTCGTTCGTTCTTAACTGGTTTCATTAACGTAAGTTCAATACTTGCAATAAATATTTGTAACCCTTCAATTTATGAAACACACATAATAAGAAGCATATCTTTAATCTGTAAAGTCTTGGTGAGGGAAACTCAGCTTTTGCATATATCTAGAGAACAACATAGTGCAACTGTGGTCACAATCAGTACAAAAAGTCAGTAATATTTCATTGCTGAGATTTTAAGTCAGCTGACTTCGTACTATGTTATGCATGCTGATTTATGTTTTCATTTCTTTTCTAGTGTTATCATTGTGTGTAGACACTAATTCGACTCACGTAGTGCTGGTGGTTAACAAGACATGTCAGGTAAGTATGTTAATTTTCTTTCGTATCTTGGTTATATTTCTTGGTAGCCGGACAATTGCGATGACGGACAAATGCAATGAACACAGTTAGAAGTGAAAGGGCGGGTGGATAATTGCGAAGACATTTTAAATCTTCTATCAAATTGAAGGGTGACTTAACACCCCGTACAATACCTCTTACAAGAGAATTATGTGAAATATTGATATTTTCGGCTGGGAATTTGGCTCAATCAAGTTTTTGAACATGGGATAGAGCCAAAAGACACCTTTTGAAGTCACCCGTCCATTTCCTTATATGTGCGAATACACTTCCCAACTCTCTCGTCGATTTTAATGTCACGCTTCTTCCTTTTCTTACCTTCTAGATTAAGTTCCATCCGCATGTACTTGGTGTTGGTGTCATCTGCTTGGCTCTTGAGGCAAGCCATAACATCATAAATTTTTGGATTCGGTCTTCCAAGCCACCTATTTACTTTGTTGTTCCAATCCAATCTTCTACAGCATTATTAGTTCTATGGCGCCTTTCGTTAGGTTAGGTTAGGTTAGGTTCTGATCGTCTCAATTGTCCTACCATTAATTTGTAAAATGGCCATCACCGTCAAAATCATCGCAATTGTCCTAGATTCCTATTTAAAATGTTTAAGCTTGCCTTTTTATTTTCTAAATTGGCTCATGTCGATACATGTTATATTACAGGCGCCTAGCACAGCATGAATAAAAAATAAACTTTCAATTTTTTAGTTGGAATCTTTTATCTTGCATAAATACAGACAATGTTATGTAGACCGTAAATTTATTTTTTTAAGAAGTGAGGTACAAAATTACATTAGTTACCGTTAATACTTCAAAAGGGGATTGTCATTTTTGCAGTAGATGGAAGGTAGTGCAAATTAACGGTACTTTCACAGTGCTGCCATCTTCTTGTACGTTATTAATCAATCGTTAAGAGAGACGATAAATAATTTAGCAGGCAGTCGTAAAAGCAAGCTAACAGTTATTGTTTATATATATTTGATACAAAAATATTTTCTTGTGGACGTGATTTATCCGTTTCGTTTCTGTTATAGTCGGTATATTGAAATATACGATAAGTAATCCCTGCTTAGAACACTCCAGAACTTATTGGCCTATATAATTCTCACTGCCGTATTCTGCAGCATTTAAGATTAAGATGTGTCGAAAACGATATAGATCACTGAATGTCAGCCGAAGTTGGAATGTCGGAATTGATAAAGCTCCTATTTTAAAAGAGATGCCAATTCTTAATTTACTATTATAACTCCATTAAGCCTTGTTTCCATGATTATGAAAAACTAAATATGCTGACCAAGGCAGTAATTTATTTTATTATAAAACATAAACTAACGTAACGTTTCAACCTTCTAGCAAGGTCTTCTTCAGACTCTGTATCAAGTACAAAAGTAACCAGATACAACGAGAAAGGTAATATATATACACAACCATTACTCCCTCCAGACTATTTAGAAAGTTGTTAGGAACTTTCTAGCAGATGACTTTCACTTTCCAACTTTACTTTCACCTAAAAGGCTAAACACAATTACTTCCATATAGAATGTGGTTGGACTTTTTAATCTCACGCTCTTTTCCCTTCATTTTTCTTCCTTTTCCTCTCCTCTTTTTCTCTTGTCCTTTCCACTCTTTCCAACATCTTCTTCCATTCTTTGTTTAACTTCAGTCCCCCATTCCAGTTCATTGTGTCTTCTTCGCCTTTCTTCTCTATTTCCTTGGCTTCCTTCCATTTTCTCACTAGCAAACTTACAGGAAGGGAGGGAGAAGCATCTTAGGAATAGCGAGGAATGCTAACAAAAAAAAGGAAGAAGAGGAAGAAGAAGGGATTATCTACGAAGTAAAATGTAAAGAATGTCAGAGTGTGTACATAGGAGAAACGAAAAAAAGGCTGAAAGACAGGTTGAAACAACATAGGGATGATGTACGACTTAAGAGAGAGAGAAATGCAATATTTAAACACACGAGAGAAACAGGACATGACATAGAGTGGGATGAGGCTAAGCAGATAGGAAGGGAGAAGAGAATGCTAGTGAGAAAATGGAAGGAAGCCAAGGAAATAGAGAAGAAAGGCGAAGAAGACACAATGAACTGGAATGGGGGACTGAAGTTAAACAAAGAATGGAAGAAGATGTTGGAAAGAGTGGAAAGGACAAGAGAAAAAGAGGAGAGGAAAAGGAAGAAAAATGAAGGGAAAAGAGCGTGAGATTAAAAAGTCCAACCACATTCTATATGGAAGTAATTGTGTTTAGCCTTTTAGGTGAAAGTAAAGTTGGAAAGTGAAAGTCATCTGCTAGAAAGTTCCTAACAACTTTCTAAATAGTCTGGAGGGAGTAATGGTTGTGTATATATATTACCTTTCTCGTTGTATCTGGTTACTTTTGTACTTGATACAGAGTCTGAAGAAGACCTTGCTAGAAGGTTGAAACGTTACGTTAGTTTATGTTTTATAATAAAATAAATTACTGCCTTGGTCAGCATATTTAGTTTTTCTTTAATTTACTAGTAAAATTTACTGGAAGTCATGTTGTATATTTGATGTTTGAGTTTTTATTTTAAGCCCACTTTATGCACAGATAAGCTTAAAGGGACTACGTGTCTCCACCTAGTATCGAACCTGGAACCCCTTGATAACAAGGCGACGATGTTACCACTACACCATCGGGTAGGTCCCAGAAGACATATTACACGTGCTTTTTACACTTGTGTTTTCCCTAAAATCTTTTTTTTTTTCGTTTCTATATAATAATTATATACAGGGTGTTTCAAAATTATCTGAACGATAAAAACACGTTCCCTGAGCAATACAACATATTCACCGAATGAATATACCGTAAAATACAATTGAACACATCCTTAACTTCTTTTTTGGAACGGTTCCAGTAATTCTAAATTCTACCGCCAGGTGCCAATGTCAGAATCGATTAAATATCGAGGCTGAAATATTTTATACATCGGTATTGTAGTCTGTTTTGAATGTATTGTATTGGAATAGGTTAAATATGGATATTGGGAACTGTACTAAAATCTACTGAACATCTGTATTGGAATAGGTTAATTATTGGTATTGGAATCTGTTAAACGTTGGTGTTGGAACAGAATAAATATGGATATTGAGAATGACATCTATTGAACGTCGGTATTGCAATTGTTTAAGTATTGGTATTATGGTTTGTTAAATATCGATTCCAGATTCCAATTCTTTATGAACAACCCATAATTAGTTTCATCTAATCATTCACATCGCTACGATTAGCCTAAAGAGGAAGAAAAGCGATGCAAAGCGAGATAAATACAAGTACCTACAAAAAAGAGCATCGGGCATCTGCGGTGTGGTACTTGTGAAATTTCCAGTGGGTTGGGAGAGAGGGGGACTTCCACAAACAAGTCTTGAGTCATCAGGATGTTATTTAAATCACATATATAATTTACCCCAACCCAAAGAGCCAAACATGTAAGAACAACCATTTCTCGTTCTTATTAATGCCTGTTCAGTGACTCATTCTTATTCATGTGCGTCTATTGTGTAAGTCATTTATGCGATTCATTCTTATTGATGAATGTCTATTAAGTGACTCACTCTTATGATACATGCTGTCTTCATTGGACTCATAATTATTGCATGCCACTTATGCAAGTCATTCTTATTGATGTATGTCTGTTAAGTTACTCACTTTTATTGATGCATGTCTCTTATGTGACTCATTCTTATTGACGCATGTGTTATGTGACTCATTCTTATTGACGCATGTGTTATGTGGCTCATTCTTATTGACGCATGTGTTATGTGGCTCATTCTTATTGACGCGTGTCTTGTGACTCATTCTTGTTGACGCATGTCTGTTATGTGACTCATTCTTATCGAAGCATTTTGTTATGTGACTCAATCTTATTGATCGATGTCCGTTATGTGAATTTGCCAATTTCACTTTTGCTAAACTGCTCGTCGTCTCACACTGCCTCTCCTCTTCGGTATCTGGCAACACTGGATCGACAGGAAAAGGAGGGTTGCGAGACCTGGAGGGGTTGTAGGGAAGGGGAGGGGGGGCGATGCTGATGTCACGCCAAATGATGAGACATCTTGCGTCGTTACGATCTTCGTAAAGAGAAACACTTTCTGCGCCTCCAACAAGCAATAACAGTGGAGGTTTTGGGGAGAAGCATCCGCCCTTAGCAGGAAGTGGGGAAAAGAAATGACGTAAGGGGGAAAGACTTGTTGCCTTTAAAGGGTTGGGAATCTACAGACTAACATTTATTAATCTCAATGTATGTGGTCAAGAAATCTAAATATTCTTAACCAGCCAATCCCTGGCGTAGACAAGTGTGCGTTCACAGGGCCGGCCTTTTTTTAAATGTTGCCAAATTCATTAGGAATATTGTTCAGTTTATGGAGGATGTTTTCCAGAAAGCTTTATGACACAGTCATGAGCCCCGAAGCCGGTTCCCGTGACGGAGTGGTTAGCACATCGCGCTGCGATGCCAGAGGTCCCGGGTTTGAATCCCGGCCTGGGCATGGATGTTGGTGACTGTCCATTCATCAATTTCATCAAATCATCACCCATCCCCATCTTCGCAAATTAGCCAAAAGTGTCACAAAAAGCGTAGTAAAATAAAGGAAATTAATCAATCATGCGCGCCGAAAAAGAAATCAAAGATAGGTGAGGGCAGCAGCCCCCCCCCCCCCGCAGGATTTTTCTCAACAAGGAGCAGCAGCGCTCAAAGTGGAAGGAATGTCGAGTGATATCTCTAGAAAATTATCGTAAAACAACGCCACTGGGGTAATTTGCATAGACATCTCCACACCTACTTCATTTTCTCCATGTTAACCTGTGTAAGTTTCTCCAAACTGTTTTTTCCAGATATTGAAAAGTTGTGTGTGTAAATGGCGTCCCGTTTGCGAGGCACCAGAAGAAATAAGTGTTTTAAAGGAGAGAGAAATGAAGACATACTAGAAAGAAGGGTAAGGAAGAGGAGTAAACGAAGCAAGAAAGAGAGAGGGAGATTGACAAGAGAAGAAATATAAAGAAGTGAGAAAGATAGATAAAAATACGAATGAGATTCAGGGAGAAAGAGAGAGAAGAGGAGAAAAATAAAAATAGAAAGAAGAAGATATGAGGAAGAAAGAAACAGAAAAGAGGAAATCAGAAAAAGAAGAGAGAGAGAGAGAGAGATGAGGAAACGAGAAGATATAAGGGGAAGAGAGAAAAAGAAGAATGGAACTCATATGAGTAAGGGAGTAAAGGAAGAGAGGGAAAGAGAGAGGGAGAGAGAGAGAGAGAGAGAGATGAGAAAGAGGGATCGGGCAGCAGAAGAGAACATCAAGAAGAGAGAGAGGTGGGGAATAAACTAAGAGATATTAAGACCAGAGAAGCTTGAAATGGGATATAAGAAATGATGAACAGAATAAAATACAAGTAAAAGTGAGAAGGGAAAAAAATAGGCAAATTCCATTTATTTCAGTGGGGTATACGAGTAAGTAACCTCCATGACCCTCTCAGAAGGCACTTACACACTGCTCTCTTGAAAATTATATGTTTATTGTTGAAGCTAGCATTACAATTTGGGAGCACCCAGTCATGAAAATATCACAATTGGAGCAACCAAATGGTGCAAAAAACATGTTCAGTGCAACAAACAAATTCTGATGAAGTATCTAAGGACTGCTGCACCACACAGAGAAATCATTTCCAACCCCTTTGTCATTTATAGGGAAAGAACAACTGTGACCACAGAATTCACAATAGAGGACGCAGTAAATGTGTTTTTAAGAAAGTCGAGAAAAAATATATTTCTAAGGCAAGTAATTTCGAATAACATTAAATTACAAGTGAAAATATATCCAGTTGTATTCATGGTTGCTGCAATCATAATTAATGTACATAGTGTGTCAGTTAATTATATTGCAAATTCATATCTCAGTACACTTTTTACAGCATACTGATTGTTTAGATTGTTGGGTCCTATGTCCAGTGATGTGCCGTAGACTATAAGTTTACGTCTACATGCGTTGTCTACACATAATCTACGTGTAGATTACATTGGGTTGTAGTTTACATAGACTACGTAGACAATCTAAAGTGCATTAAAATTAATTTTCAAGGGTTTCATGAAAAGAAAGTGACATTTTCAACTATATTGGTTCCTAACGAACTGAAAAGAATCCTATTTACAACAAAATTTATCTTCTCTTCTACTATCAACTATGGAAAAATATATAGTATGCAAAAGAAACAACAGATGGCAGTCGTGAGACAAAATTAGTCTTTTTCCCATAAAACACTAGAATATTTCGTACCTTAGGTCTCTTCCTACGTAAGAAATTGTTCGAATTTGAAAGAAAGAGTATGAAAAGTTCTCCTCACACATCAGTAACTGATACGCAGTACAATTCATGTTGTTTACATAGATTACGTAATCTACGTGTATGAAATTGTCTACGTGTAGAATGTAGACTATCGTTGTTTACGCGTAGACGCACATCACTGCCTATGTCCCACAAAATTCCTACTTGGTTCCTTGTTCCTTCAAACATCGTATTAGTTCCCTATTAATAAATATTGAGGTTGAGTTCCTAAATTCACTTAGTGCACATTAGGCTAATCGTAACTGGACCAAGGTTTCAAGTGAGGATTCGAGTCACTGAGTACCGAACCCGGGACCCCTTCATTGCAAGGCGACGACGTTATCACTACGCCATCGGTGAGGCTATTAGTAATCGATATGTATAGATTTGTTTCGATTGTTATATTATGATTAGTTGGATAGAATTAATGAAGGAACAATCATAAATAGCACCGTGCCCAAACGGGGACTCTGGTGTCGAGATCGAAAGTTAATCACCTAACGCGCTTGGCTGCTTGATTGTTGATTACTGCACAAAAAAGAATGAATCTATCTTCTATCTATATATATAAAAATGTATGTATGTATGTTTGTGCCGGCATAACTCTCGAACGCCTTAAGCGATTTCAACCAAACTTGGTACACATATCACGTACAATCTGGAAAGAAATACCGTGGGGGTAAGACACCCCTGGCACCCCTAGGGGTGGGAAGGGGTGACAAGTAAAAATAATCGAAAACGACCGATATTAGTGTGGAATCCATAGTTTTCGGGGTCGCTAAGATGAATAGTGACACTCCCAATGCCGTTCAACTCCAAGTTCATTTTACCCTGTAGTTAGAATTCATTATTTTCCTGTCTACTAGAAGATTGGGATAAAAAAATACGCGGGCAACGCCGGGCAAGCAGCTAGTAATAAATAATATTGCATCACAGTTTCCCAAATTTCATATTTACAGCTTGAAGGTGTTGGGAATGTTGAAATGTTAAAACATATCGATCTGGATTCTTAATTTTATATTGTTGAGCTCTCGGAGACAGACTGAGAGACCAGATAATTTTTGCCCATATAGAATAGCAGTCCCGTAGCTAGATATTTTGACACCGGCATTTTATGATATTTATCCTACAAATTTCGAAATGAGAAAACCAAAAACTCATCAAAAATAATATAGTTTATATTTAAAGATTCGTAGTTTTAGTGTCTGATTTTTTAAAAGAAAGTTTGCATATTTAAGAATTTTTCAGTAATGTCTTAGTGTCTTAAGGACATCTTTAAAAACATACTATTCGCAATACTTTTGGAAACAGAAAATTCCAACAATGTGTTACCAGAATATATGTACCTCTGCCAAGTGTAAATTTCTCCGTTGCATATTCTGACTTTGTCTTTTCTTAAAAAAATGGAAAATTTTCATTGGGGCGTAGGGCATAGGGCCCTACATACATCAAAGTAAATGCATCATTTGAAAAAAAATGTATAATTTCTGTAGCACAGACCAAATGTTTGAGTGCATCATCAAGATAGATGCAGGGAAGTGCATAAAAATGCATCCACTAATGCATTAAATTCCAGCTCGACAGGAAGAATTACTCATTTACATCATATGATTCATGCACATTGGCTTTACCTTTAAGTGCAACAAACTGATAATCCTGATTTTTCATCGCACAGGCCATAAATCACACTTTAGTGCATAAATAGATTTGATGCATTTTGCTTTGTGTGTGTAGGCTTCAGCCCCCTCAGCTACGAACCTCCAGCGTATTCTTTGCGAGAACTTCACATTTGATCAATTTTATCGCTGTAGGTGTAACAGTTCTCGACTTATCGATATGTAACGTTGAGTAAGAAAACTTATGATTCTTTTAACTGCTATCTTACAGGTATATCAATTCACCAAATTTTATCGTTTTGGACTAGTAGTTTCTGAAAGACCGACAGTTGACACTGATAGACGGACATGCACGACTAGTATCCTGAGAATTAATCTGCCCTGAACCCACAAAACTATTCATTCTCAGAAATCTTGTATTTCTGTTGAAAGGGTGGTCTGGTATCATCCAAGTCTCCACACCGTGTATCAGAATGACATCGTCATGGCACGGGGTTGAATTAATATTGAGAATCAGGGTTGCCTAGAGACAAGTTGAATATAAGGACGAAAAAAGAGCCAGATACTAATGAAGATTCTTCCGCCGCATGCTTTCCTGAGCTTCTATAACCGTTCTCGGAGGATAAAATGAGATTCTTTTGGCTTCCTCCTTGTTAGTAACATAGTAGCGGACGATTTAAAGGAATTTTTATAGGATAATATAAGCCATCTATCGTAGCAATGGAAAGGTGGGAGGATGCTTAAAGAACTCTTAAATAGAGGTTGTCATATAGCTAAGATCAATGCGGAAGTAAGCAGAAATAGTATGTAAATAGGGTTCGAATTCTGGAACAGAACATTGTGAGAAAAGTATTCCATTAATTTCTTTAGTTACTTCAGCCAAACTTGAGGGTTGTAGCTTTTATTACCGAAGATGACGTCAACTCTCTTCCATATTCTTGCAACAAGTTTTCCTATTTCCCCTAATGGCTTATTAGCCTGAAATAATGTTGGGTATACAAACACGTAAGACGGTCTGGGATATCCAGTTTGTCATGAAGACGCATAAATCGCATTTTGTCTAACCACACTTAAAAGGGAAATATTTGAAAATAGAGAAATTTGCATCTTAATATCTCTGCTATAACATCGACATTTATTAATATTTTGCATAATTTATTATGCACCATGTCCCAAAATTATTATCATGGTTTCAAATCGTTATATTGCAACAGGTGAATCTTTATATCGTACATGTACGATAAGAACTGCTGTAGAAGTTTGCTACACTGAGTGCTTATCATTTGTTTCCCATCAGTCACAGCGGCGTAGGCGTATTACAAGATGGCGACTTCCGTGCAGAAGTCCTTTTGTGTCATTAAATTTGCAAGGTGTGGTTCTGCTGTTTCAATTCAGCGAGCTTTTCGACGGTGATTTGGAAGTGATCCCCCATCAGATAACAACAACCGTCGATGGTTTAATAAGTTTCAAACAACTGGATGTGTCTGCAAAGGGAAGAGTTTTGGACTCCCAAGTGTGTCAAACGAAAGCGTCTATAAGCATTGAACTTCCGGATGGATGTGTTCCGTGTCACGAAAGGTGCTCACATTGAACATTGATAAGGTACATTATGTAATCTTGTTGAGTTGTTGTTTACTCGCATATAAGCTTTGTTGTTGTACCCCACATATAAGTACAAAACTATGAAATCCTTTAGAACACACTGTGTTTGAATGACCATGAAAACGCACAATATGCCGTGATAACGAGTAATAAAGATGTTATTAATATGCCAGGTATACCTGTATACAGAACAAGTAATAAACAGATAGCCTAGGTACTTTTAATATTTAATAAATACTATTCAAAGTAGTCACACGAACAACATCATAACAAAAAAATACAAATTTTTAAAACAAACAGTCGTATTGCTTTCTTTTACGCTGTCCTTCCAAAAGGAAGTTTCGAGATGCAGAAAATACTGCCATCTATCAACCAAGTTGAAACTGTTATCACTACCATACTTTCGTAGCGAAGATAGTTTTTCAGTCTGTCGCCAAAAATGTTGCCTTTTTATTGTAATTTATAGTTTCCATGAAAAATAATTGCTTATATAAACATAAAAATGAAGAAGAGGTTTTCTATGGATATCAGCTAGTTACGAACAAATTTAAACCACTATATAAATGATTTAGAATAATAGTTTCCAAAATAAGAAATTTATTGAGCATGTACTTAGTTTGCAGAACAGCCTACAACGTCACATTTGGACAAAATATGTGTTTTTCTTTTTAATTCAATCGGTGCCATGTAAAAAGATAGGCTTTCGATTTTTGTCTGTGGATATTTAAAAGAATTGTATTGTAGACGGTATTTATATTAGTGCAGAAGAGCTAATAGCTAAGAGATGTGACAGTTCGATCAACAATGTTATGTTCCCAGTCAAAATGTCCAATATTAGTGAACGGGAATTTTTGTACCGTTTATGTATAGCACACAGCTTTTAAATGTGATAAGGCATTACGCGAAACGGGATGTAATCCCTATGTATACTATATCCTGATTATCTCTGGAGCAAGGTCGCGCGTAACTGTAGAAAAGGGGAGGAAGCGAGTGAAGCAGTACACGCTCCTGCAAACCGCTGGTAGCTGCAGACTCTTTTCCCCTTACAATCAAACCTTTCCCTCATTGGTCGAGCCCTCTCGGGTTACTACTTTGCAGAGACTTGTATTTATTCGATTGCTACAGAGATTCCCGAGACAGGATGTAGACATATACAGGGTGTCTCAAAAATAATAGTGCAAACTGACACAGCTGAAAGTACACGATAATAGAAGCAAAAAAGTCTCAGTAAACATGGGTCTGCAAACGAGCCGTTTTCGAGATAATCGCGAATGTGTGATTACAAGCCGCCACTGACTTCATTGTTTGTAAACGTCTTAGTTGGTAAAATGCTAATAATGTGTGCGAATGTGTGTTTACAACCCGTCATTGCTTGCATTTTGTAAACACCAAGTGCTTTAGTCCGAGGTTTGCTCTTTGTTTACAAAACAGAAGATTTCCGAGAGGTGGCGTTGTAATCAAACAGGATGCATACAATCACTACACAGTCTAATCGTACAGTGGGAGTCACTTTTCTTACTGTATTATTAGCATTTTACCAACTAGAACGACGTTTACAAACAATGAAGTCAGTGGCGGCTTGTAATCACACATTCGCGATTATCTCGAAAACGGCTCGTTTGCAGACCCATGTTTACTGAGACTTTTTTGCTTCTATTATCGTCTACTTTCACCTATTTCAGTTTGCGATATTACTTTTGAGACACCCTGTATACATATTAGACTCATATTCGGGAAATCGTAGATTCAAATACCTCCACAGACTTCCTCGCTAGTACCTTCGATAAAGGCAACGAACGTTAACTTGTAGCTCTTTACGTCACTCAGAAACTCCAATCTCCTACACCAACATCCAACCCATACACACACACACACAATTCCACCTCTACATGCATGCATGCTTCTTCTGGCGATGATACAGCACAAACATCAGGAAGCTTTTTTGTGAAAATTTCCTGTTCATCTCACTGTAAAAAAGTGCGCAGCAACAGCACAACAGCATTACGTAAGCCGTAAACAGGAAGTTTCTTTGAAATTTATCCCTCTTCTCTGTACGGCACGAATAGAAAAAATATAATATCTCTTTTACGTTTTTTGTATCCATCATCATATTTCCACAATCAAGTGATTTATAGAAATGTATTCCTACGAAACACTATAAAGAGAAGCAATAAAACCACTTCCGTTTTGATGCTGTCAAGGGTGAACCGTACTTCCGGTGGAACGAATCAAGATCGCGGGACGAGTAGCAGTCTATTATTACCACAACGCTAGCAGAGCTTGCCTACGTCGACACTTGTGCCGCCCTAATCGATCCGGCCAAGTGTCACATTTAAGTTCAAAGAGATGCATCTTTTATGTTGATCTGTGGCAACAGATCTTTCTTGTCTTGTATATTCATTCCTTTTTTGTCCTTTATCAGCTTTTTGAAATTAATAGAAGACATATGACTATTTTAAGAACACCATTACGTTGTAAATTATTGTAAAAGGAATGATACTATGTAAAGCAGAGAGAGAAGGAGGAGATAAGGAATGTGTTGAGATAGTGTAGAGAAAGAGGAGATAAGGAGAATGTAGAGATAAGAGAGAGAGGAGAAGGTAAGGAGAGTGTATAGATAAGAAAGAATGAAGATAAGGAGAGTGTTGAGATAAGAAAGGGATAGAGATAGTTAAGAGTGAAGGAGAAGATAAGGAGAGTATAGAGATAAGAGAGAGTGAAGGAGAAGATAAGGAGAGTGTAGAGATAAGAATGAGTGAAGGAGAGGATAAGGAGAGTGTAGAGATAAGAGAGAGTGAAGGAGAAGATAAGGAGAGTGTAGAGATAAGAGAGAGTGAAGGAGAAGATAAGGAGAGTGTAGAGATAAGAATGAGTGGGAGAGGATAAGGAGAGTGTAGAGATAAGAGAGAGTGAAGGAGAAGATAAGGAGAGTGTAGAGATAAGAGAGAGTGAAGGAGAAGATAAAGAGAGTGTAGAGATAAGAATGAGTGAAGGATAGGATAAGGAGAGTGTAGAGATAAGAGAGAGTGAAGGAGAAGATAAGGAGAGTGTAGAGATAAGAATGAGTGAAGGAGAAGATAAGGAGAGTGTAGAGATAAGAAAGGGATAGAGATAGTTAAGAGTGAAGGAGAAGATAAGGAGAGTGTAGAGATAAGAGAGAGTGAAGGAGAAGATAAGGAGAGTGTAGAGATAAGAGAGAGCGAAGGAGAATATAAGGAGAGTGTAGAGATAAGAATGAGTGAAGGAGAGGATAAGGAGAGTGTAGAGATAAGAGAGAGTGAAGGAGAAGATAAGGAGAGTGTAGAGATAAGAAAGGGGTAGAGATAGTAAAGAGTGAAGGAGAAGATAAGGAGAGTGTAGAGATAAGAGAGAGAGTGAAGGAGAAGATAAGGAGAGTGTAGAGATAAGAAAGAGTGAAGGAGAAGATAAGGAGAGTGTAGAGATAAGAAAGAGTGAAGGAGAAGATAAGGAGAGTGTAGAGATAAGAGAGAGTGAAGGAGAAGATAAGGAGAGTGTAGAGATAAGAAAGAGCGAAGGAGAAGATAAGGAGAGTGTAGAGATAAGAGAGAGTGAAAGAGAAGATGAGAGTGTAGAGATAAGAGAGAGTGAAGAAGATAAAGAGAGTGTAGAGATAAGAGCGAATGAAGGAGAAGATAAGGAGAGTGTAGAGATAAGAGAGAGGGAAGGAGAAGATAAGGAGAGTGTAGAGATAAGAGAGAGTGAAGGAGAAGATAAGGAGAGTGTAGAGATAAGAGAGAGTGAAGGAGAAGATAAGGAGAGTGTAGAGATAAGAGAGAGCGAAGGAGAAGATAAGGAGAGTGTAGAGATAAGAGAGAGTGAAGGAGAAGATAAGGAGAGTGTAGAGATAAGAGAGAGTGAAGGAGAAGATAAGGAGAGTGTAGAGATAAGAGAGAGTGAAGGAGAAGATAAGGAGAGTGTAGAGATAAGAGAGAGTGAAGGAGAAGATAAGGAGAGTGTAGAGATAAGAGAGAGCGAAGGAGAAGATAAGGAGAGTGTAGAGATAAGAGAGAGGGAAGGAGAAGATAAGGAGAGTGTAGAGATAAGAGAGAGTGAAGGAGAAGATAAGGAGAGTGTAGAGATAAGAGAGAGTGAAGGAGAAGATAAGGAGAGTGTAGAGATAAGAGAGAGCGAAGGAGAAGATAAGGAGAGTGTAGAGATAAGAGAGAGTGAAGGAGAAGATAAGGAGAGTGTAGAGATAAGAGAGAGCGAAGGAGAAGATAAGGAGAGTGTAGAGATAAGAGAGAGTGAAAGAGAAGATGAGAGTGTAGAGATAAGAGAGAGTGAAGAAGATAAAGAGAGTGTAGAGATAAGAGCGAATGAAGGAGAAGATAAGGAGAGTGTAGAGATAAGAGAGAGTGAAGGAGAAGATAAGGAGAGTGTAGAGATAAGAGAGAGTGAAGGAGAAGATAAGGAGAGTGTAGAGATAAGAGAGAGTGAAGGAGAAGATAAGGAGAGTGTAGAGATAAGAGAGAGTGAAGGAGAAGATAAAGAGAGTGAAGAGATAAGAGAGAAAGAAGGAGAATATAAGGAGAGTGTAGAGATAACAGAGAAAGTAGGAGAATATAAGAAGAATGCAGACGTGAGAGAGGTGATATATATATATATATATATATATATATATATATATATATATATATATATATATAGGAGATGATAAGAGTGTAGAGATAAGAGAGAGATAGATAGAGAGAAGAAGAACATAAGGAGAATGTCAAGATAAGAGATTGGGGAGAGAGGAAGGATAGTGTAGAGGTAAGAAACAGTGAAGAACAGTGTCGGCGATTAAGGGGGGTGGGGGGGCAGTTTTTTTACTACTTTTGCCCCAGCACTATGCTAAACCTTAAGTACCAAGGGAAAGTAAAGTGTCGTTGTTCCCCCTCCAGTTTTGGAACCCATTCGCCGCCAGTGGTGAAGAACATAAGAAGAGTGAAGAGAGAGAAAAGCAGAAGATACGAAGAATGCAGGCATGCGAAAGATATATATATATATATATATATAGAATGAGAAGATGAGAATAGTGTGGAGATGTGGAGATAATGCAGATATCGAGAAGGACATGAGGAGAAGAAGATAAGTAGAGTGAGAAGAATAGAGTGAAAGAAGGAGAGGAAACTGGAAAAGAAATAACCCTGATAAATATGAGGGAAAAGTAAATTAAAGAGGACGATGAATAATTAGTGCCAAAGTCAGACATTTCCACAACTGCAGAGGTGCCACCACTGAAGGAAATAGATCCTGGCAAGGGCTGCTCAGGTGTAGGAAAGCTAACTGTTGAAGAAGACGAACCTCCCCTTCTCCTCTCCTTCCCTCTCCCCCTTTCTACCAGGGAATCTTCTCATTTTCCTCCTCCTCCCCCCTTTCGTAGATCCCCCCTTCATGTTAAAATGGAAATTGAATTGAAATGTTGGTTTCAAAGAGGTTGCTCTGGGGAGGTGGGGGAAGGGAGGGTCTAAGCTCCCGTAGGAGGGTTGGAGAACCGCGTCCCGCAATCCCCGCACATCCTGGGGGGGCTAAATCCACCGGACGGCGCGTCGACTCGACCGAACGCCACTCTATAAAGACAACTCTCCCGATTGTTAGGAGCTGTCAGCCAAGTCGGGATATCCCCCCCCCTCACACCCCCATCCCTTTTCACGTTAGATAATGATGTGTTGAGCAAAACCCCTTTCGTAGCCATCACCGCCACACATGTTACTAAGTGCTAATGCTACAGTGAGCATGAGATTAGTTGGATATCAATACTTGCGTTCTGAATATACAGAGTGTTTCAAGATAAGTGGGATCTCACCTAATTGGTTCCCAAACGTTACAGTTTTTCCATGTTATTCACCGTTGCGCACTTTCTACACCAAGCGAATTCTTGGGTGGAGAGCAAAGATTTAACGATTGGTTCAGTTCTGTTCGGCTGACATGGTGTATTTTCGTGTCTTAGGTGCCGAACGCTGCTCACGATAGCAGCTGCAAAGCAATGAATCACCAATGAGTTCTTGTGTGTTCGGCAGACATCGATCGTTTACGTTCGTATCTCAAGAAACCGAAAACTTCTCGCGGTAGAAGTTGGGAAGCAAGAAATCAGCAATGTCTTCGGTTGTGTTCGGATAACATCGTTTACTTTTGTGTCTCAAGGTGCCGAACGCCGCTCGCGGTAGCGGCTGGGAAACAAATAATCAACTATGGGTCCGGTTGTGTTCGATTGACATCGTTCACTTTCGTGTCTCAAGAAGCCGAACACCGTTCACGGTTGCGACTGGGAAGCAACGAATCAGCGATGACTTCAGTTCTGTTCGGTTGACATCGTTTACTTTTGTATCTCAAGAAGCCGAACGTAAACGAACGTAGCCGAAAACTTCTCGCGGTAGCAGTTGGGAAGCAAGAAATCAGCAACGTCTTCGGTTGTGTTCGGGTAACATTGTTTACTTTTGTGTCTCAAGGTGCCGAACGCCGCTCGCCACACACAAGCAGAGACACTCCATGTTGTCAAACCTATTGCAAGCGCACAGATTCCTCTCTCCTGCGGCTGTGGACGTAAGGAAGAGCACTGTTACAAGTAGACCCTCCTGTGCGCGGGTAAAAACAGTGGTCAAGGTACCTTTGGCTCATTGCAGTACCTTTTAACGCTCAAACGCAGTAATAAGGAAGCCCACAAAGAATTATACTGGTTGGGTTTTAGGTTCCAGAGTCTCGTTTGCATACACGCCCCACTACATGAAGTAAAGGTTTAAATTTTGGGTGCCTTCGAAGGTAACCCCTTACACTCCGTGATTAAAAAAAAAACACAAAAAAAATCAAACAGAAAAACAGAACTAAACAAAGTTTAGTAATATGAAGGGTCAAGAAAATGGGAATGAAGTTGATTTCATTTTGGCGCTACTTACATTATCCGTACACGGTCAAATGAATCAAACACAACACATTGAATTCCATGCTTCATGTAAGTGACGTCAGAGCACACGTCATGCTATTGAAATCGATCATAGAAAATGGCATCGAGCTATTTATTTCCATTCTGTAGTTAAAAGCGATATTTATATCATTATAATAATGAAGTTTCTCTGGTGTCTCAGATTACATTTAGACTATGATAAGAAGAAATTCATACTTTACTTCAAAATAATCGCAGTCTTTTTGTGTTTCTAATATACCTTAGACCGTTCTTTGCGAATATGTTTTTTGTCTTTACTACGGCTAATCTATTCATTTCTCTTTCCTCCCATACGCACTGCCATCTTCTGGTAAAATTTGAAATTGTCGAATTTTTTCTATGCTCGTATAAGGGTGCAATTTCATTTTGATCTTTTTGCCATTTTCCGGTCTTTTTTGGCTTTCAGGTCATGTTTTAAGCTTCCAGTCGTTTTTCTTGCATTTTTAAAATCTTTTTTAGGTTTCTTTTTGCTCTTTTCCTGTTGTTTCGTGAATTTAATGGATATGGTAGCATAACATACATATTGAAATTTCCTAATAATAGAAAATATGTTAATGCAATAAAAGCACAATATTATTTTTTGTACTGAAATCTTTAGCAATGTAGTAACTGTTTTTACTCCAGCAAACTTAAAATACTTTAGATGAGATTCCCTTGTTGGCCACTAGTATTGCTTTAATCTGTGGTTTTAAAGTTAAGTTTTTTCAGAATTCTGACCGAGTACTGTATCGTGCAAGGCCAACTCTGAAATTAGGCTAATGTCTATTACTATTATAGAAAAACCTTGCGGTCTATTTCATGTAAGCTTTAAGTAAAAATAATCTAAATTACATAATAATTTCCTCCCTTTTCTTCTGTAACATAAACTGCCAAACAACGGAATTTTTCGAATATATGTTCTTATAATAATATTAAGGTCATTATTTCGAGATTCTTAGGACATCAACTTCCGAGCCACAGTCATGTATGTTTTATTTCAATCACAACTGGATCATTTCAGAAATGGCAATTGCTACTACGTACGGAATGCCTTGCATCCTGTCATAGGTAAAGATCGCGGAAAGAGATGGAAGTTACGACAACTCACTGCAGTGGCGCCACGCTACGAAGCCATCTTGCAACTTTCAAATTAATTGCAGTTGCAACGTTTATTAAAGTAGACGGTCTACAACTAATGATAACTCGACATTCTATTGTTAACACTCCATTCGGAATAACTGTAAAAGAAGGAATCACATGTCACGTTTTCGATTTAATAGTAAATAAACAGTTTGGAAGTATCTAATTACAAGTTAGTGTTAAAACTTGATTTAAAAATTGAAGAAAAAATAACCATGTTTCAACCAGAGTTGTTAAAGTTCCAGGATACCATAAATTCTAATGGGTTCTATTGGGTTCCGCTCCAGGACCGAAACCTTTTTTTCTCGCACAATTTAAATTCGGTCCAAGTTGATTGTTTGATTGAAAGAAAATTCCTGAACCGTATTTAAATTGATCGAGAGAAAAAATGTTCCTGGACCGAATTTAAATTCATTCGGAAAAAATGTTCCTGGACCGAATTGAAATACTTTACAGATAAAAAGGTTCTTTACGGTCCAGAACTCATTTACGCTTGCTGATTTTCTGTCCTGGACCGGAATGGAATTTATTTAAAATTCCTGAACCTTTAACAACCCTTGTTTTAACTTTTCTTCGCGTAAAGAAGAACTGAAATCCTTCTGAGATTTCAGAAGATCAAAAAGTTACGTGTTGTAACTTTGCCTAATTTGTTTCTAATGTAAGTTTAGACTGGTTGTGGGTTCGATTACCAGTATGTTGAAAGATAGCTCCAGTCGCGATTAGCCCAGCTGCCGAACCTTTGCTTTACGCTCGCCCCATCCGTCCACCAGCCTCCCAAACGACATTTCACGGAGTAAATTCGTGATTCGTAATGGCCCCCCAAGGGGGTACCCCAAGATAGGAGAGGAATCCGAAAAGGTAAGGGGGTGAAGCATACACACTGAAGGGGGGAAAGAGGGGGGAGAGGGGGGGTGAGCGACGGGCTCTCCTTCTCTTCTAATTGGACCGTGATGACGTTGCCTAATTGGAATGAAATTCGAAAACATTAAATTTCAGATTCTATCACATATGTGGAAGCGCCATATTCAATTTACCCCTCCATCATTGCTGGTGAAATTCGATTATCCGTCACGGCTGCAGCTTCGCGTTGCAACCCCTAAATGTTGAAAGTCTCCTGTTACCTAGCTATTCTCCATGCGGCGTTTTTCTCATCTAAAAAATTTTCTGCAATAACAATTGTAATGCTACTGCTCCAAGCGGCGGATCGAGAGATTGTTGTCGCGAGGGGGGATGAGCGGCTCAACCCCAAGGAGTAACGAAAACTTTGGGAAATTGAGACAAGAGCATCAATTTAAGATAGATTTTTTCCAACGCAGTGACGTGAACAGAGCCTTCGAGGACAGAGCATGGACGAGACAGACCTCTGAAAATCGAGACAAGATCGAGTCTTAGTGTCCGTGTCTCTACATGACTCGTTCATTGGCGTCGCCAGAAACTTTTGTAGGGGTGGGGGTTTATGCCTTGTGCAACCACCACGCCTCCTTCATCCGCCAGCGGTCGGGAACTGACAGAAGAATTAAGTGTACCGCGAAGGTGCACTAGGAGGCTGGTTACTCTTGTTGCAGATTTACCCATAATGCTAACATTTTCGACAGTCGGGGCATGCGATTCCATTACACTCAGAGTTCGAGTGTAGGTGCACGTACTGCGGGCTACGTTGGAGATTTTGCCAGAGCGATACAGGAAAGACTTTAACACATAAAGTTTATTCAATGCCAATTGTAGACAAGGAAAAAGCTTAGACTCTTTACAGTAGGGTTATACATTAAAACTATGGTTACACAGCTACAGGCGTTTACGGTCACAACTTTTGGACTTTACAGTTATCGGACTAAGAAACTGATAGATTTATACCCAACCTCTTATACGATACATATTATTCCTGATAAACGGCAATCACAAAGGCTTAGATTAAAGTTACCGAAAAAAAAAAGCTTGAGGTAACCATGGTAACGTGGTTTTTCCCAACGTCGGTGAGACGGGGTACCACATTGGATAAGGAACTATATGAAGTGACTTTTCCAAGCATCGATACGACGGGATGTCACTTTAATCTCCCAGCGTCCAAGAGACGGAGTTTTAAAAAGGGTTACCTAAATTTCTCTCGCTGGTTAGGCGGAGTGGGTCCTCTCACCCTAAAGTGGAGTATATTCTCTCTCACCCGAAGGTGGAGTGTGTTCTCTTGCCCGTGCGCTGAGTCCACTTCTCTCGCCCGTAGGTGGAGTCCATCTTCTCTCGTCCGCAGGAGGAGTCAAACTCCTCTTGCAAGTATGTAGAGTTAAACCTCTCTCGTCCGAAGACGGAGTACAACTGAGCTGCTAGCCAAGCTCTCGTCTTTTTAAAGGGTTGGCGACGCTAGCGTAAGCGGGTGGAGGAAATACAAACTATAAAAAGTATATCCATCCTTAAATATTAACCATATACAAATTAAATTCTCAATACCTTAGATTCTAAGAAAGGTCAGTTATACAGAGGCGGAACTCATACAATTTGTAACGAGACGGGTTCGTTACACATAGTTAAAATTTGAAATAATAACAGTAATAATGATTATCGTGGTTAATAGCATTATTATGAAATATTAACTGGTTATTACAAATTATTATTATTATTATTATTATTATTATTATTACCGTATTTATTCGAATCCAAGACAGCAATGTAAAATGTAAGGCAAACCTTAAATATTGCTTCAGCTTTTGAAAAAAAAAATACTTCCTATTTAAGGTGCACAGATGTAGTAGGCCTACATATCGTAACGAACTGTTGCTCGTTGGAATCCTAACCATTATGCTTGGGTGATGTAGCTCGCTTAATCATTCATCCTCACTGGTGAGCACTCGCCCTTTGGCAGATAACTTGATGGTAATAGGCGAGAGGTTACTTTCACACTTGAAATGGCACAACACTAAGAATTTGGGTTTATATCTTCCAGTTTAGATCAACATGGTTAGAGAAGGATATTACCTGTCTATTCGATGATGAAGAAATCCTCGGAGAAAACTCCTAGATGTGCTCTATGTAGACTCGCTCAAACTCCCCGATCTTTCTCCTTCCTCGTACCAAAGCAAAAGACCCCAAGTCGCCCGTTACACTCTAACTTATTCTTTCTTCCACCACCTGGTTATTGCTCTCCGATACCCGTTGATCAGCAACTTCCTTTCAATCAACCAGGAAGATAGATTTGATACTGACTTAGCATTCTTTGAATGCTTCAGAGAGTAACGGCCGACGAAGGAGGTTATTGCTTTTGGCTTGCTGCTTTTCTCTAATCAGGGGAACCTGTTACGATACCTCCCTTGGGAATAAATTTACCAAATTGAAATTTATATTCGAAATACCCATGTTGATCTATCCTTAGAAGTTGGAGTTTTTTTATCAAAACGTAGAGAAGGAAATAAAACAAAATAAAATAAACCATATTTTCCCTGCCAAAACCCAAAAATTAACGAAATTAAAATTGTATGATTATATCAAGTGCCGATGCGGTAACAGGCCATAAGTAATGTGATAATTCTTAACTGTTTATGTACTTGGCCGTAAAAACAAGGTAAGCAAAACAAACACACGTGTTTTTCGAAGAAAAAGAATGTTTTGGTTAGCGTAAGCAATGTTTTCCGCACGTAATCAGTCTGTCGGTGTCATAATCACTGGAGGGCGGAGCTCAACGTCTATTTTGTAATGACCGCCGTGGCTATCACTTGATAACACAAATATTATAACACCATTAAGCCTTGTTTCCATGATTATGAAAAACTAAATAAGCTGACCAAGGCAGTAATTTATTTTATTGAAAATATACATGTACATAGGAGAAACGAAAAAAAGGCTGAAAGACAGGTTGAAACAACATAGGGATGATGTACGACTTAAAAAAGAGAGAAATGCAATATTTAAACACACGAGAGAAACAGGACATGACATAGAGTGGGATGAGGCTAAGCAGATAGGAAGGGAGAAGAGAATGCTAGTGAGAAAATGGAAGGAAGCCAAGGAAATAGAGAAGAAAGGTGAAGAAGACATAATGAACTGGAATGGGGGACTGAAGTTAAACAAAGAATGGAAGAAGGTGTTAGAAAGAGTGGAAAGGACAAGAGAGAAAGAAGAGAGGAGAAGGGAGAAAAATGAAGGAAAAAGAACGTGAGATATTCTATATGAATATCTCTTCACATTCTATATGAAAGTAATTATGTTTAGCCTTTTAGGTGAGAGTACAGTTGGAAAGTGAAAGCCACCTGCTAGAAAGTTCCTAACAACTTTCTAATAGTCTGGAGAAAGTAATGTTTGTGTATATATAAAGCCCTTTTTGTGTATCTTGTTACTTTCGTACTTGATACAGAGTCTGATGAAGACCTTGCTAGAAGGTTGAAACGTTACGTTTTAGTTTATATTTTCAATAAAATAAATTACTGCCTTGGTCAGCTTATTTAGTTTTTTTAATAACACAAAGATGGACATAATTCGAGGGCGTTGCTAGGTACACAAAGATGGCCACTAGTCACGTGACTGTCCCCAAGAATTTCGATGTCGCATGTGTTTGGGGATGGCGCGCCGGAGGCGAGCGGCCTGTTTACACAATTACGTGTTGTGAAGGAACTGTATTTCATAACATTGAAACAATGTGACGAGTGCAATCTACACTGGAGCTCACACAGTAGTTGTATAAAACACACGTATTCGCAGAAAGTGTTGTGTCACTACAGTTCGTTGATCACAAAGGTTCCTAGGATCGCTGAGGCACTAACTGGAAGTACAGAAGTAAGTATGATTTTAATTGTATCCAGGAAACACACACGTACTCTTGTGGATGATAATTCCAGTGAAACACAATCTATGTTAGAAAATTTTGCACACATTGATTTCCGTTGCAACATTTTCTTCCTAAAAACTAAGGAAGAAGAAGAGAAAACGGTCAATGAAACTGGTAAGCACTTGCAAAATATAAATGTTGTCGTGCTGCACGTTCACTTAAACTGGATCAAATGCACTGTTAATATACATTGTTGAGAAGTGAACAATTCCTGATGTTTTCTCACTTGGTACACTCCTATGCACTAATCGTTGAAGGAAGGTTTCACATACTGGAAAATTACTCTTCAAAACTGTCTTGCATGAAAGCTTGTGTAATTGGATGTGATTTATTGACTTTATCGCATCGATGCACTTCTAGAAGCGTTGGGACATGACCATTTTAGGAGGGGTCATGTATTGAAATTCTGGAACAATGGGTATGAAGTTTGTGGAACGAAGGTTCATTGCAGATTAGTTTCCTCTTCTGTGGCTTTTGAATTGATTATCTACATAGGCTTGTAAATATTTAATACATTACACGTAAGGTAATCTGAGACGTGTAAATTGCACTGTTTGATGGCGTAATGTGACCTTAATTGGGACGGGTCAACGCACTTTCTGGAACACACTCTTCTGCTTTCTTCTTTCTTCGGTTTTCATTTTCTTATTCTTCTTTTCTTCTTATTAGTTCTTTCTTCGTTTCTTCTTATTTTTCTTTTCTTCTTATTTTTCTTTTCTTCTTATTCTTCTTTTCTTCTTATTCTTCTTTTCGTCTTATGCTGGAACAGTGATTGGGGAAAGGGACTGTAAAACTTAGTCCGTTGTGGGGATTTTCTTCGTGTGGAGAATTGTGGAGAATTTTGTTCCTGGAACTTGGTAACTCCGGCGACTTTCGTCGTGAACAAAAGGGAAGGAATTGCGGGAATCTTCCGTTGATGAAGTTGGGGAATGCGAACTGGAGTTAAAGTGCCTGCTCACATGGCTGTTGCATGCAGTTTTCCTGGGGAGATAAACCATCGGGATGCGTGCGGATTCGGGTTCGAATCCCGTTCTCCTCGCTGGTGACAGGCCAAACTGCTGCATGTTTATTCCCAATAGATATGCTGGGAAAATCCTTATCCTGTTGATAGCTCTTGACTGGTGTGATGAATAGACAGACTTAGGTAATGAGGATGAATGATTAAGCGTAAATATTTTTTAAAAAAAATCTATGGCTGAAATCCTGGTACTAGATTCTTAATTTTCATTTATTTCAAATTGAAATGAATGAAAATCCCAGCACCTCTACCACGTAACGAACTGTTGAACCTATCCTTTCAATTTTCATTTACTTCCTGGTGAAGTAACAACAACGCCGCCGAAGCCGACAACGCCCGGGTTCCAATCCCGGCCTGGGCATGGGTGTTTGTGCATGTCCATTAATCAATTTCATCATATCCTCACTCTTCGCCATCTTCGCGATTAGCCAAAAGTGGCAGAAAGCGAAGTAAAATCAAACAACTCAACTGATTCTTAGTGTCCGAGTCAGTCTGTCTCGTTCGAGATTTTGCAATGATATTTGAACAATTTTCTTTACTGTGAGACTTCATCAGGCATACTAAGCAGGTATCTACCTGATTATTTACAACTCAACTCAACAAAGATTTATTGGACTTACCGCTTTACAGGTGGCTGTTTTTGCCCAGCATACATTATAAGTACATAAGATACATTTTAATATAAATTTTACACACAAAGGTCATAAACGCTCATAAATACAATTTTATATAACTACATTAACTCATTCAGTAACAGAAACATATTATAATTTTATATCAGCTTTTCTCTAAAAAGCAAGTATAACATATCCAATTCTAACATCTGGAGCATACAACATTGAAGTCATATTAATGGGAAAAGGAACATTAATTTTTGACAATGTTTTGTATAAAGTCTTTCTTTCTCTGAGTGAATTGGACATTCCAAAATAATGTGATGAACATCACCCCTTAAATCACCACAGTCACAATTCGGAGATTTTAAAATGTGTATTTTAAATAAATGATGATATGTTATCGCGTGACCACTTCTTAGTCTATTTATTAAAACAATTGCATTTCTTGAACCTTTACAATTATAAAACCAAGCTTTTTTCCTAGTGTAATCAATATACAGATAAGTCCTATATTTTGTTTGTGATAAGTACAGGTTGAGCCATAAAGATCGCTCGATTTCTATTGGCTGCTGCAATTACGTGGTGAGCAGGCACGCGTTGGGGGTGGTGTTCCTTGGGTTGAGTGTGCAAAACTGTCTCAACAGTGACTCAACAAACGTGTCGGAGTAGGACACAGCAGAAATGTACAGGACAGCCATACCACGAGTGTCTGAAAAAGGGACGGTACGTGATGTGAAGTCTCCTGGATGGTTCAGAACCGTCAGGGCGCAGGTAAACATCGACCGTGTGCAGAGTCCAAAGTGATCACTTCACAGCAGATCGCAAGAATTGCGGTAGTGTGTGCTGAATTTTGTACGTGAGCCTTCAAGCTGCAAGTACTGCAAGGAATGACCCCCACCGGCAATATGGCAAAAGTTATGCGACACGTTTCGACAAATGGTAGCAGTACCAGGTCATGATGTCTGACTTGTGATTTGCTTTGTTTTACTAAGCTTCTTGTGCCACTTTGGCTAATTTGCGAAGATGGGGTTGAGTGATGATATGATGAAATTGATGAATGGACACTCTTGAAGTCCTGAGTCTTTCAAACATAACCAGCAACAATCCCTCCCTCTCCCCCCCCCTCTCTCTCTCTCTCTCTCTCTCTCTCTCTCTCTCTCTTCCGTTTTGTCAATTTATCTTTCTCTCTACCTTTTTCTTTCTGTCTCCTTTCCCTCACTTTCCCCTCTTTCTTCTCTGTTCCATTTCATTCTTTTTCTGTCTCTTTCTCTCCCTTTCCACCTTTCTTTATCTCTCTCTTTCCCCTCACTTTTCCCTCTTTCCTTTCTCTGTCTCTTTCCCCTCTTTATTTTCTCTGTCTCCTTTCCCTTTTTCTTTTCTCTCTCTCTTTCCCCTCTTTATTTTCTCTTTGTCTTTTCCTATTTCTTTTTTCTCCCTTTCCCTCTCACTTCCCCTCTTTTTCTCTCTCTCCCCTCACTTTCCCCTCTTTCTTTCTTTCTCTGTCTCTTTCCCTCTTTCTTTTATCTCCCTTTCCCTCTCACTTCCCCTCTTTCTTTTCTTCTTTCTTTTCTCTCTCTCTTTCCGCCCTTTATTTTCTCTGTCTCTTTTCCCTCTTTCTTCCCACTCTCTTTCCCTCTCACTTCCCCTTTTCTCTCTCACCCCTCACTTTCCCCTCTTTCTTTATTTTCTCTGTCTCTTTTCCCTCTTTCTTTTATCTCTCTTTCCCTCTCACTTCCCCTCTTTTTCTCTCTCTCCCCTCACCCTTTTTTTCTTTTCTCCCTCTTTCCCCTCTTTATTTTCTCTGTATCTTTTCTCTCTCTCTCTTTCCCTCTCACTTCCCCTTTTTCTCTCTCTCCCCTCACTTTCCCCTCTTTCTTTCTTTTCTCTGTCTCTTTTCCCTCTTTCTTTCTTTTCTCTGTTTCTTTTCCATCTTTCTTTTATCTCCCTTTCCCTCTCACTTCCCCTCTTTTTCTCTCTCTCCCCTCACTTTACGATCTTTCTTTGTTTTCTGTCTCTTTACCCTTTTTTCTTTTCTCTATCTTTCCCCTCTTTATTTTCTCTGTCTCTTTTCCCTCTTTCTTTTTCCTCCCTTTCCCTCTCACTTCCCCTTTTTCCTCTCTCTCCCCTCACTTTCCCCTCTTTCTTTCTTTTCTCTGTCTCTTTTCTTTCTTTTCTCTGTTTCTTTTCCCTCTTTCTTTTATCTCCCTTTCCCTCTCAATTCTCCTCTTTCTTTTCTTCTTTCTTTTCTCTCTCTCTCTTCCCCCCTTTATTTTATCTGTCTCTCTTCCCTCTTTCTTCTCTCTCTCTTTCCCTCTCACTTCCCCTTTTTTCTCTCTCCCCTCACTTTCCCCTCTTTCTTTATTTTCTCTGTCTCTTTTCCCTCTTTCTTCTCTCTCCCTTTCCCTCTCACTTCCCCTTTTTTTCTCTCCCCTCAATTTCCCATTTTTCTTTATTTACTCTCTCTTTTCCCTCTTTCTTCTCTCTCCCTTTCCCTCTCACTTCCCCTTTTTCTCTCTCTCTCTCTCACTTTCCCATTTTTCTTTCTTTTCTCTGTCTCTTTTCCCTTTTTCTTTTCTCTCTCTTTCCCCTCTTTATTTTCTCTTTGTCTTTTCCTATTTCTTTTTTCTCCCTTTCCCTCTCACTTCCCCTCTTTTCTCTCTCTCTCTCCCTTCACTTTCCCCTCTTTCTTTCTTTTCTGTCTCTTTTCCCTCTTTCTTTTATCTCCCTTTCCCTCTCACTTCCTCTGCTTCTTTTTCTCTCTTTTTCCCCTCACTCTTCACTCTTTCTTTCTCTGTCTCTTTTCCCTTTATCTTTTCTCTGTCTCGTTTCCCTCATTCTTTTCTCTCACTTTCCCTCTTTCTTTTTCTATCTATCTGTCTCTCTTTTCCTCTTTCTTTGTCTTTCCATTTAGGTTTTAGAATCTTGGGAGAAATAATTATAAAAACGATCCATAAACAACCGAAAAAGAGCAAATTCAATTAAAAAACATGCAAAAATATCCAAAATGACAAATAGTCTCGTAAAGAAGCTGGAGTATTTATATACTCCATGTATGCTGGAGTTTGATTACATGAAATATTAGCAGCTGCTTTCATCTAATCGAATTAAGTTTAATCTGCACTCAGCTTGTCTTTAATGGGCCTGGTCAAAGCAAAACTATTGTACATGTAAGCACCCCTGTTACGTCCCCACGCTTTTGATGCGCAATTGTTCTCCCATTTAAATACATGGGGAATTTGATACCGAATGTGCTGCTATTACATTAAGTTGCAATTATTATTTCATGTTAACCCCAGAAATTATGTCTGAACATGATAGTTGAATAATCAGTGCTGTAAAAGTATAATTTTTGAAAAGACAATCGTCAACTACATAAAATATATCGGAACTCATAAAAGCCTTAAAAATTGCACCGCTTTTCTTTACGTCACTTTCAATTTTCACAATTTAAGTTCTTTATTGTTGTGAATCTGGTAAAGAATAATAGACAATAATTCCGCGCGACTGTACTTTTATTTTTATAGTTGTTATTAATAACCGACTCTTTTTTCTACGTGATATCATACTTTTCCGCATGACTAGTAAATATGGTCCACTGTATTATACATACATATTTATCGAGAAGCATAGTTACCACAAAAAATATTTTATCTTTTTCATATCTTGCAACCTCTAGGGCTTTCTTATTTACAGGAATTATAATTTTAAAATTGTTGTTCCCAAAGAAAAGGACGAAAATACAAGGGGGAAATGTCTGCTTAATACAATGAAAACATACGTTAATATTAACTTATCGGATAGGGCATAGTGTCATAGTGTATAATAATAAATATCATGCACTTAATACATTTTTCTTTATAATTTTTGGAGTTTCTCCGATTCCTACTCCGCCATTGAATTACAAATACGCGCACCCAGGGAAAAAAGCAAAGCGTAGTGTAAAAATTATAATTTTTGTATTATCGACCCACGGCAACAAGGGACGACCCAAATTACGTCAAGTTTAGTGCTCTTTGTGCATAAACATACAATATTTAGCCCGTCTGAGCTACCCTGCCGTTGCGCTTTAATATATTAATTCTTATGTTCAGGAGAATGTAATTTTCGGAAATTTATGACTTGCTACATAATCTCAAAGCTTTACTAAACCCATTTTCATTATCGATTTACACGAGAAATTCTTACATTCGTTGAAAATAACGTTTAAATAGTCATCCCATCGCGCTCCAATGTAAAGCTTAGGGCAACCAAGTGACGAACTAAATTCTTTAGTGACACAACAGGAGTGGCGCCGCCACGTGAAAAGTTTGGCAATGAACAGCCCCATTCACAACAACGTGGTGCAACAAGAAGAGTTACCAAAAATACCATGTGACCATTGAAGACCATGCTTATGTGTTGCGTTGCAGAAATGCTAGAGAGACTGTCGGTTCTAACATATAATTCGCAAACTCATGAAAAGATGTTTCTTATGTTACATCCTGTTAGACTTTCATGCGGTCAACTTGAGTTCGATTCCAGCTACACTTTTTTTCTTTTGTAAATATATACATAATTTATTATTAATCTGTGGTTTATTGTCCAAAACATTTAGCATTTATGGCATGCCGTGTGAGTAATATAAAAATTACAAAGCTTTGACAATGTATTTCTCAAAATGCTGGAACAGCACATTTATTTATCTTATGTCAGTTTTGTATGTCATAGTTTTTCTTTCAGAAACGCAGTTTCTATTTATTTTCTCCTTCCCTTAACCAAGAGATATAGGTGCATTAGGTACATATTCCATAGTTTAGGAAAGTTGCTAAAACAGAGACATCTGTTGTGCTGCTGCTAAACTACTAGAAATTTACCTTCAATACTTCCCGAGGCAATTGGGCTGTCCTTTTCAATTGTCTTTGGTGAGCTTACCTTGAAAGACCAGTTTTTCTTTCACACATTACGTCCTTTTTCCTCCGAGGCTTGTTACGTGCCCTTTTCTTCTTGACTTCGTCACCCCATATAAAAAGGGGGTGCAGGTCTTTCTCCTCCACCTTCTCTCCCCTTTTTTCTATTTTTACTTTTTTCCCCCTTCCGCATCTTTCCGGATGGGTAGAAAGGTGGCGCCCTCGTCGAATGGACCGGAAGTCAAACAACAAATCGCGTTTGGCAACTGCCAATGGCGGGGGCCCCAGCTTCATTTTCAATCGCCTCATCCCGTGTACCTATCCGGCCCCAATCAACGGTGGAGCGAAGGGGGCAGGGGAGGGGGGAGGAGGGAGGTTTGCCCGAGTGCAGCAGGGTTTTGAGTCACTAGGTAGAGGCAGTGTTTTGCCACGAGAAGAAAAATTCACTTTTATTCAGCCGGGGTAAAAAGGTT
This sequence comes from Lepisma saccharinum, assembly GCF_977018435.1. Classification (NCBI taxonomy): domain Eukaryota; kingdom Metazoa; phylum Arthropoda; class Insecta; order Zygentoma; family Lepismatidae; genus Lepisma; species Lepisma saccharinum. The sequence goes on along the minus strand of NC_139241.1, from coordinate 54,814,606 downwards.
CTTCAAAAACTTGCTATTTTTGTTTTAAATATTCCACGCTTGAAACCTCACTAGATGCTGAACTAAGTTTCAAACTTGAAATTACGCTGGCCTTCTTTTAAATTGGCTACTGGAAAGTAACGGGTTAGCCATCTGTTCGGTTGTGTTCGGCTAAGATAGTATACTTTCGTGCCTCAAGGAGCCGAACGCTGCTCGCGAGAGAAACAAATGAATGTCGGATACACCGCATGTTGTCAAACCTACTGTAAAAGCATAGTTTCTGCCGCGGCGAAGATAAAAACAACAATAGTAACAAAAAGGGCGATGCATAGCTCAAAAGGCATTTCATGAAGATGAGATGAACACTCAAACATTCAGAAGCAAGAGTACATTTGGCAATGTTGCTGCAAGACAGGCTATGTTGCTCCCTCAGCGTTTACTTTGCATGAGATTGCAGCCACACCAAGGAACACACCCATGAAGTTGATAAGCGGACGGGAAAGTAAATGCGGGTAGCTATCAAGGTCAGCTGCCAGTTTAATTCTCCTCATTAATAGAATTAAAAAACATTGTTATTTTTTGGAATTTTTTTAAGAACACAGAGGATTCTTTCCTTATCATGGATGTAATGTAGCATGCTCGAGGAATGTAGCACAAAATTAACAAAGTATATTCTTCATCTATAGCATCGCTATAGCAGTGTTTCGTAAGAAATAATTGTTCCGAAGATCAGAGGCGGCGCCAGGATTAATGGGGTGCGGAATGAAATTTAGTTGTAAATGAAGAAAACATGAAATATACATGCATGCTTCAGTCACTACATCAAGAACAAATAAACTTTGAGTAGGTTTCTGTGAAAATATGCCAATGAAACTCTGTCCCAGCTAACTGTGGAGCACGCAAACGAGAACAAGTCTCTGCGCAAGTAGTGACGCGAGACGGCTCCACCAATGAACACGTAAGAGGTGGAGTGGGGGGAAAGCGACTGCAGTTACCAGCCTTTCCAGCAGCGTGTACTGCTTCGCTCTGGCCACTCGATTTCCTCCCCTTTTCTGCCTTATGCGGGGTCTTGATCCACAGTTAGCTGGGACAGGGTATACTAACTTGTCACTTGCTTCATTTTTACTTGGTTTGACCACAACAACCACATATTTTGTAATTTGAAACGAACAAAGCGTGTTCAAGGTAGGCCAGTGACGTATATTCTACCTATCTTCGTGGCGGAGTGCTTAGCACAGCGCGCTATACGCCAAAGGCTCCGAGTACGAATCCCGGTCTGCCACGGATCCCGGAGCACTCCTTCGCACTTCCCTGGCATCCCGCCTGCTGAATATGTAAAGGTGAGTAGAAATGCTTATTAGGGCTATATACTGTGTTTTTGCAATTGTATCCCTTATTTTTAATTTGTTATTGCTATTTGGCCTTTACTTTTACCTTCATCACCTGGCAACCCTGGCCGTAAGTAACTAAAGATATTTTCTACTGATACGGCGGCCGATCCTAGTGCTGGCAAGGGAAGTGGGGAGCGGGGAAGCGACCAATCCAGCACGATATTAAACGCAGCAGCCAGTAGTACATTTTTCCGCCGCGTCGTGACTCTCGGCGCCACCGCTGTCGTCTTGTTGGTCTGCGGAGTAATCCCCGCTCCCCACTTCCCTTGCCAGAACTAGGACCAGCCGCCGTAAGAGTGGAAAAGACCTATAGTAAGGTAATGTAGTTAGTAGTCCGTAGATGTATTTATTTATTGTAAGGATACATCATTGTGGCAAGGTGATACTGTAATTTATTGAGAGGGATTCTTCTGTTCAGAAGAGTGCAAATTTGATACGACGGTTCCACCTCTAGGTATGGCAGCTTTACTCGATCACAATTCCTGGGCAAAGAGTTCTTAACGGAATCGCGCTGAAACGAGTTCTACCAACAGAGAAGAAAGGAGCAGCAAGCACACTGTTTATTGAGCCAACGTTTATGCGATGTTCATGTAATTCTGTTTGCGTTTGAATGGGGAAGAGCTTTGAAAGTTTTCTTTCTCCCCCTCAATCTCTCCCCATTTCAGGTTATTTGCTGACGTCATCATGCTGATCATTTGGAAAGCGTCTGGCCCTAGTGGATGTACTCTCGTTGAATATACATGACCGTTTCTGCTGCATCAAGGAATTTTTTTGTGCGAGTGTGTGCCTGTTAGTGAAATCTCTGAGGCTCGCAGAACGATATAATTTGCTAATGAAACATGCAGAGGGATACTCTTCCTTGCTTGTCTGGCGCGAGCAGTGGCGTGATTTGAACAAAATCTTTGGATGGGAGTAGCCATCAGATAAAAAGGACAGTCGGTAGTAAATATCAGTGTGATATATGTGTAGCCAACAGTGCATTTTAGAGAGAAGGAACTGGCACGACTGTTCACGTAATCATGGCCGACAGTCAAAGATTCTTGTAATGGTTCTCTTTTTGCTTGTAACCATGTTAGTCCTTGTCATACTTCGTGTTGTATACAATACAGTACAGTGGGATCCATGAGTATTACCCTGCAAATTGTCCATGACTATTTTTATTAATTTTTTTCTTACATCCTATGTGTTTTTAAGAGATGCATTTTTATGTATGCTGGTGCAGAAGTTGTCAACAGCTTGTTTTGAGTTTTCTTTTAATTCCTGAAGCTCTTATTGGGTCAAATAAAGTGCACGAACATGGTGATGGACAATTTGCACGGTAATACTCATGGATCCCACTGTACATTGTTTAAGTTAACACTAGTCTTAATAGTTAATTTTGTTTGGGAGTTTAGGTTTTCATAGAATGTAAATATAGCAAGTGTTTCTAAATTACTTGTAAATGTTATCATAAGATTTAATGACCTAGGTTAGAAGCGATGTTCTATGGTACTTAGAAACGCAAGTAACTGGTAACATATATACAAATTTACATACCCAAGAAACAACCAATCTCCCGAAATTAAATCACAAATACGTCACCAAGCGGGTATCCCCCACCTCGTCGTTTCGCCTTATTGCGTTTTCACCTCCCCCAGTACAATTTCAAATGATTTATGTGCCACGAACTTTCTAAGGCGAAACGGGACATCCCATTTCGCCTTATCCTGTTTCGCCTTACAAAAAAATTCCCACCAGCGAATATTATCGACATGAAGGGTCATTATTATTAATGTATTATTAACCTAACCGACAGGACAATGGGAGCCAAGTTAGGCAACATCACAAGCTCTGCTCTCCCATTATGAATATTCCCAGGTGGGAATTTTTTTTGTGTTTAAGGCGAAATGGGATGTCCCGTTTCGCCTTAGAAAGTTCGTGTCACATAAATCATTTGAAATTGTATTGGGGGAGGTGAAAGCGCAATAAGGCGAAAAGGGAGGACACGCCCCCCAAAACAGTGGCGGCAATTAGGGGGGGGGCACTTTTGCCCCCGCACTATGCTAAACCTTATCTACAAAAGGAAATAAACTGTCCTTGCCCCCCCCCCAGTTTTGGCAGCTTGCCCCCCACCCATTCCCCCGGTTTTGGAACCCAATCGCCGCCACTGCTCCCAAAGCAATAAGCTTAATTCGCACAGTGTAAATATAATCAAGTACATTATCCGTCACTGTGTTTGTTCTCGTTGATTTACCAACGGGCAGAAGACACTTTGTACCAATGGACACCATTCTTCTAATCGTTTCCCCACTCTCATCTTTGTATCACTTTCACAATGACACTTTTCAGATTCCTCGTTTTTCCACTGGTCTCACTTATCGCACACCGTACTGAACACCGTCGTGTACTGACATCAGCACGGAATGCCTTCGTTGTTAGGATAGGTCTAGTTCTTTTAGGAAAAATGCACTGCAGTTTTTCGGAGCTTCACTAAAATGACATTATTTATGCTAAGAGAACTAAGCCTAACCTAACAACGAAGGCTTACCGGAATGACGTCACAACACGAGTGGACTTAAAGCATATGGTGGTTCTCATACCACTTTAAACTTTGTCTTTCTGTTCACAAAGCGGACTTAAGAACTAACGGTTTATTATACCTATAGGTATTTATTAATAGAGGAAAAGGTTTATTAAACTTGCTCGCAAAGATTAAGTAGTTAGAAAAGCTTCAAGTATGCACGGTTTTGTGATAAAGTGGAAGTAAGTCAGTGGCGAAGATATAGTACAAGCAATGCAAGCAAGCACTGGTTGCACTATTAAAATAGTATTAATGTACTTAATGTTGAGTGGCTTATTTAGTTTCTATCGCACTCGATTTCGCGAAATTTTACGCCCGCAAACTCCCTCAGCAGCCCGTTTCAAGCAGCAACCTCTCTGCTTGCAGCTACAGCGCGGGAAACTAACGCTCTGAAGTATCATATGGCGAAGGGTAGATAAGATGCTGGTGAAGGTAAGGTACCCAAACCACTACGTAATAAACGCTCAGCTTTTCGGAGCTTTTCGGCTTCTCTCGAAAACAGCCGAGCCAAACAGAAAGCAGACTAATAGCAGAAAGCATATAAGTGTTAACACGACCTCGATGAATATTTGCGCTTTATTATAAACACAGAATTATTGAGATAAATTATTATAACTGTTCCAAATTCCATGTAGACAAACATTAAATCATAACTTAGTTTCAAGATTTGTAAAACGTGTCGATAATACCGACGTTCAGGGGTTAAGACAAACATGGTGTCCCCGCCACTGGAGAGCGCTGGAATCTGCAGAACAGCTGGCTGTTGTCCGCCTTATGCCTCAATCATCCCATATTACGCCAGTGTTGACAACTACCAAATAATATACATGATATTTATCGTTTCCATTCAAACAAATTCAATAAACTGATGTTTTCTCGACAAAACTTATGTAAAGAAAGCAATGAAACTCTCTTCTGAGACCCGCAAATAGCAAAAACGTTAAGTCCTAAATGCTATCAAACTCGAAATACTATTTTTATTAATATGATACATTATTTTTTTAAAAAAAGAACCGGCGCATTTTCTCCCTGTTGTAATGACCTATTATTCCAAAGCTTAATTAATATTAAGCTTCAAGTCAGTTATTTTCCTCTCCCGTGAACATTATTTTTTACAACGAGGTTGGTATCACTTTTCTGTCGGAGCTTTTCGGAACACTTTCCAATTGTGTGGGAAGAACGAGTGGTTGAAGTGAGCGTTCTCTTTTGTTTAATGTGTTGTGAATTTACCAAAAAAACATGGATATTTCAAATTGTGCACGGTAAGCTGTAAGTAATAGCAAGTATTTTATTATATCAATGACGTGACCAAGAATATTGAACTAAGAAGCATGGCCGTTGAGAGAGGAGTTGGGGGATATATTATTATTATTTACAATGTCCTTTCTTTCCTACAAAAACTGGGGCAATGGTCTGTATAATTTATTTACCCCCCCCCCTTTTCGGAGTACTGCATTGCTTGCCTTCTTTTTAAGATCACGCTTCGCCACTGAAGTAAGTATACGTATTTCATTATTGTGTTAAGGATATAGGGAAAGCATATTTTGATGGGTGTTATTTTGTTCTTTATACTGTGTAGAAGCGGCCAACTTTGGTCACGATACTGGTGCGGAAAGAGGCGAAAATTGTCAAAATTTGTCGAAATTCAATATATGTTATGTTTGCGATCTCTATGACCTACGTTCAGTGATGTGCCGTAGACTATAAGTTTACGTCTACATGCGTTGTCTACACGTAATCTACGCGTAGATTACATTGGGTTGTAGTTTACATAGACTACGTAGACAATCTAAAGTGCATTAAAATTAATTTTCAAGGGTTTCATGAAATGAAAGTGACATTTTCAACTATATTGGTTCCTAACGAAATGAAAAGAACCCTATTTACAACAAAATTTCTCTTCTCTTCTATTATCAACTATGGAAGAAGATAAATAGTATGCAAAAAACAACAACAGATGGCAGTCGTGAGGCAAGAGTGGTCTTTTCCCCATAAAGCACTAGAATATTTCCTACCTTAGGTCTCTTTCTAGGTGAGAAATTGTTCGAATTTGAAAGAAAGAGTATGAAAGTTCTCCACACACATCAGCAACTGATGTATACGCAGTATAATTTTCTTTCAATTCCACGGCGCTCTTTGCTAAGTTATCACCTTTTGCCATGTTGTTTACATACATTACGTAATCTACGTGTATAACATAGTCTACGTGTAGAATGTAGACTATCGTTGTTTACGCGTAGACGCACATCACTGCCTACGTTACATACATTATATGATCCTTGATAGCGTAGTGAAGAATCATTGTCAAAACTATGAGCAAGAATATTTAATTTGAATTTGTGAAAAACGTTGTATCTTTTGCAAAAAACAAGACGTCAGTTCATATTCTGAGCTTACAGGAAAGAAATGTTTTTCCTCTAAATAAAACACCATAAATATTTTTGGACACAAAAGATTTGATTATATTGTAAGGCATTATATTGTATGAAGAAAGTAACCTACTTGCGCACCATCTGATGAGCATTCTGTAAAGCAAACCCATGCTTCACGAGAAATTCAACCTTGGTGAAACCTCAAGTAGGAATCATATTTCTCTTGCAGGATGGAAGAAATCTCACTCTTTTCCCGAAGCTATGAAGGTCTTAATCAGAAGAAGTCATTAAAAGTACCTGATTCCGGGATAAAAATATTCCCAGTAGATTTAGAAACCCAAAGAATCGCCTCAAAAGATTCCTTCCCTCCCCCTTTCAATCCGTTGCCCCCCCCCCCCCTTTCTGTTCTCCGGGAACCGACTAAGCGGGAAAGGAAGAGGAAACATACGCTTCTTCTTCTACCGGCAAGAGGACGGAAGAGGAATTGAAAAGGAAATGAGAGGCACAGATTACATCCGACCCTTCACAATCTCTGTCGGAACTGCGCTTCGACGCCATTTTTAATCCACTTTTTCAATATCAGATTCCACGCTAACAAGACGAGGACGTCTTGGCTTAAAAAAGAAAAAAAATGCTTTAAATAAAATTCAAGGAAGGAATATGAACCAAGGTATTTGTTTGTTTGTATGTTGGTGAGAAATAATGAAGCGGTTTTCTGCATAAAATAATGCTCATAGATGGCGCCACTAATCCTAATCAATCAAAAACTTAATTTCTAATTCTCAGTAAATAAAAATGCACTTGTTGTTAACATTTAAATACGAATTTTTATGGTTGTTAATTGTGTAATACTTTGTGTAATAACTATTCCACAAGACGCATTTCAGTCTCTCTTTATTAGGAAAAACCTTTGACAGAAATGATAAGTTTTTCATATATATAGTAGTATGTTTTTAGGGTACTTGAAAGAAAAATTTCCATTCTCAATACTTCATTTATATTGATGACATATTAATTCGGTGAGAAACATGAAGGGTTGCAATATTTTAGGTACTTGGCTTGATTGTAAATCATCAAATGAAACACCATTAATATAAAAGTCAAATATTACTAAGTGTGGGAAGAATATTTTATGGATATAAGAATTACATGTAGCTCCAGTGTTCTCGCGCCACTGAGCTTCCGTATTTGAGTCCTGGCAAATACATTTGTATTTGGTACAGAGTCTGAAGAAGACCTTGCTAGAAGGTTGAAACGTAACGTTTAGTTTATGTTTTAAAATAAAATAAATTCTGCCTAGGTCAGCATATTGAGTTTTTGGCTATCATGGAAACAAGGCTTAATGGTGTTACCACTAAATAAGAAATTTATTTTAATTTCTGTGAATTGTGAAATGATGCAAAATAAATTATTTAAGACAATGAGAGAAGGTGATTGACCTTTGAATATTATAGTGGAGTTGAAGGATAAATTAATTTAATTGTTGTTTGGTGTCTCGGGTGGGACACAATAAAAAACAAATTAAGTCAAACAGTTAAAATAAACGAGCAATATGTGAAATACCTTTCACCTTCTAACTTAATTATGTACAATACTGTAATTTTTATGCAGATAACTGGTGTGGAGTGCTTCGAACTCTTTCAACACAATTTCAAGTGTAAATAACAAAATTTATATTTTTGAAATGAATTAATAGTCTTAAAAATACTATTACTGGAACACTGCAGTGAATCGCTTATAGTAATATTAAGTAATTGTCTAATTAGAGAACTATAATTGGGCTCGCCTGTTTTCGCTCACAAGATATAGTTACAGTATCGCATTTAATTTTTAAAATTCTGTTTCAGGAGCAGTGAGATTCGAACCACTATGCCACCGTGCAACTATACCGTGTCCCAGCTAACTGTGGAGCAGGGCCGCACATAGCGGCAGAGGAGGAGGAACGAAATCGAGTGGTGAAAGCGCAGCGTTGCCAACCGTATGGTCCTGACCGTACATGTACGGATGTACGGTCCAGACCTTAGTCCGTACGCTAAATGCACGGCTTGTCAAAATTTACACTTGCTGTTTTATCCCTAATATTTCCCTAAGAAATTCTCAAACAAAGCGTACGGACCTGGAGACAAAAATACGGTCCGTTAGCCATGTACGTACGGTATTGTCGCTTGCCAAAGTTTGCAACGCATGCAGAGTAAAGCTGGAAATCGGGTAACTCCCGTCGCCCATTGCGCAATCTCTTTTCTCTCACTGCTCATTGGTGGAGCCGTCTCGCGTCACTACTTGCGCAGAGACTTGTTCTCGTTCGCCTGGTCTACAGATAGCTGGTATGGACTGTATGCATTACACTGAATATATAGTCCATACAGTACGCGAAGGATGAGCAAACTATTGCACAATTTAAAAATTAGATTTCATGTTATTCAGCGCTCAACTGGGTTCCCAAAATATTTGATGAGATGAGAGAAAGAAGGAACAGATTCCATCGAGTCTAATTTTTTTGGAAATCAATGTAATAGTTCTGGGGCTAAAAATACTTTATTAATTAAAAACTTTCTATTGTGAAATTATAATTCAATGCTCTGACAATAATTCTAAAGCAATACATTTTGTAAACTGTTCATACATACGTAAATAGACACAGTCATAAAAATATCATGGATATGTTTCCTTTTGGTTCTCACTTGAATGTAGAATGTAGCAGTTTTTAAATATTACAGCCAGTTATTTGGTTTAACATTACTATGAATACAAGATACGTGTTCTGAACAAATAAAATGTTTACATTAACAATTCTCGATAATGAATTTTATGCAACACAACATTTTCTTCAAATAGTGATGTACCTACAACAGGAACATAATGAATTGAAAAGTATTATCTACATCTACATCTCTGCTAGTTACTGTCAGGAGGTTCATCATATGCAGACTGCATGGATGTAGGTCATGATAAAATTATGTCATACAACTCTTTATAGTCGTCTGGTACTTAATGCACAATTTCAGCCACATTCTCATTTTCTTATTTTTTGTATTTCTATAAATTATTACGGTTTATTGGAACTTTCCCACCACAAGCATTAGTAGATCTTGAATACTTTTCCTAGCGTAGTCTATTAACTCGTGTGCTGTCACATATCCTTCCTCTTCTTCTTTTTATATGAGATGCCTGCGCTTGCTAATTTGACACACTTCTCTGCTTTGCAAGCGTTTAGTGCTGTTCTTAAACAGAGTAGGACACCATTGCTTAAAGTTGGTTATTTGGTGATTTTCAACACTTTTTACTTCAAATGTTGGCTGCTTCTTGTCGGGGCTGAGAGCTAATAGGCAAAACATTCCAGGAATGTTTTCCATCTTCGCCTCAATGATATTTCCTACTGACTACTGCTACGTGATGCGAGGGAGAATGTTTGCTTTCTCTGTGTCAGTTGATGCAGCTTAGCTTAAGTAATAAAATGGCTATCTCAGTTCAAAATGACCAAAATGTGGAATCTTTACCTTCTATCTTACGTTGCAAGAATTAAAAGAGCACAATTTAACTTCCATAAACTATTATTTCATCTCAAATAATCCGATACAAACTCATTTGCAACTTTTAACACAAGACATTTAAGTCAATCTTCTAAAATAACAAACGCGAATCGAAAACAACTTTAAAAATATATCGACATTGATACAGCGTTTGTAATCTCAATGGTTCCCTGTTGATTTTATAAACAACAGAAACAAAGTAATTACGTTATTGGTGAATGTAGAAGACAGTCGCAACCGGGTATCGAACCCGGGATTACCAAAAGTCGAAGAAAAGCGAAGTAAAATAGCAGAAATACATAAAAATACTAGCATCTTCTGGTGACTGGAGCTCCGAACTCATTCCATGTCATCAAGTGCGATTCTTTCACGCGAGGAAACACTGGAGGCGGTCTGCAGGGGTAGGTGGAGATCTCACCCTGACAACGCGGAAAGGGCGCAAGAAACAACCCAGTGACTCCGGAGCGATTTGGCCTCTCGTTACCGGAGTCATTCATACGTAACGTCTAGATTCTCGAGGCGACTGCGATTCGGAGAATTCCCGCCCTTTCGGAGCTGGCTTCTTGAGGTTGCCATGGAGAACGGAGAGAGATTTGACACATAAACAGGTTGCCTCATTACGAGCTATGTCCTATTGTTTCTGTGAACGCGCGGGAGGAGACGAAATCGAAGGCCTTTGCGCTGCCAACACAACAATTGTTGTCACCCACACACATGCTGGGCGCCAAATGCCGAAAAATGAGATAACCTTGTTTTGAGGTGTGACAAATCCTTCTACTGCTTTCTTAGAAAGCTTGAAAGCTTGTTCGTAACATTATAAATATCTTTTTTTTTTAATTTGAAGTTGTACAGGGTGGTAGAAAAGTACATTGATAGTCTTTGCCTATTTGGCATATGTGAACCGTCAAACCCCTCCACCTCTCGTTCATTAGATAGCAACGTAAAAGTAAATAGCTTATCTAACGTGTGAGAGAACGTTCTACATTGTTTTCAGTCCGCCATGACGTCACAAGCAAGTACATTGCTTACAGTTCTTGTGACTTGCTTTGCACCTTACTTCCTGAAAAAAAAAATGCCAGTGATAAAAATCAATAATGAAAGACAGAAGACTATTGTGATCCGTCCTCCAACGAACCCATATTGAAGTTAAAAATAGAACTTTAAGAATAATTAATCAATCGTTTTGCAGAGGAGTAATGTCATAATTGATATACAGTAAAACCTCGTTAATCCTGACCCGATAAGCCGGACTTAGCTTAATCCGAACAGGCAAAAGGAAAACGAAAGCAGAATGCAAGGTTTTAAATGTGACTAGAAGTCAACAAGAGAACTTCCCAAAGAAAAGGCCGTCAACCACTGATGAAATTCTGTTTCCCGCAGGCTTTGTACTGTCCTGTATAGGGTATTAACCTATGCCCTTTAAATGCACCAGAATAAACGTATTTTTTTTGCTATAAACGGAGTTTTAATGCACTTTCTACTGTTCTTTTAGGTTCTTTCAGTTAATCCGGACTTTCGTTAAACCGGTCAACTTATCCACCATTAGTCCGTATTAACGAGGTTTTACTGAATTATGTTATGTACAGTCACTGGGACATCTAGTTCCTGAAATACTGCCTACCCTGCAATTTGTTGTGTGTGTTACCTAACTCTACTGCAATGAACGGACTTCAATAGCAACTTTTCAGTAAGAAGTTATGCTGTCGCCGAACAGTTAGGCAATACACATAATACCGGGTGGGCAGAATTAAAGTTACCCAACTCAGAGCCCTGTGCAGCATGTATGAGGCATCGTAAAACTCTGAAATTTGGTGAATCCACTATGCAGACCATGGGGAAGAGGATGGCGATAAAAAATAGTTCAATTTTCCGCCACTAGGTTGAAATGTGGCGCTGTAATATTGAAAAACATAAGTCAGGTGTACAAATCTTTATTGTAGGTTTCTGCCAGTACAGCAGTGTTCAATATGCATGCTAGCAATATTACTACCGTTCTGATGAAACAACTTTACCAACAATGCACGTTCTTTTTTTATTTAATGGCAAGGTAGAATAGAATGAAACAGCAAGATAGAGAAACATATAAAGATAAGAGAAGAGAGTGAGTCATAACGAACTTTTGTTCAGCATTCACGTTAAGTGATTTAGCTGAGTTATTAATTAGAAAGACATTTGTTAGTGTTAGTGGCTCTGGAAGTTGCGAGAAAATAATCTATCGTTTATTGCAAGATTGCAAGGTAAAGGCAAATCCATAACCAATTGGAGCAGTTTACGTCATTATTACAACCCATTATGGAAGTACAGCGCCACATTTCAACCTGGTGGCGAGAAATTGAACTACTATTTTTTTTTTTTTTAATCGACCATCCTCTTCTCCATGGTCTGCATAGTGGATTCACCAAATTTCAGAGTTCTACGACGCCTCAAACAGGCTACAGAGGGCTCTTAGTTGGGTAACTTTAATTCTGGCCACCCGGTACATTGCAGGGAAGACAGTATTTTGGATCTAAATGTCTAATTTTATGCCGGTGATTGTACATTTCAGATCCGTTTCATACCACTCTGTCAAACGATCAATTTGAATACTCTCTTATTTCCTGTTTCTATCGTTCTATCTCTCTTTCTATCTTCTTTCCTCTGATTACTCCTTTGTCTCTCTCTTTCTCTTTCCGTTTACCTTCTCTTTATTTTTCTACATTCCTTTTTATCTCTATCCGTCTATACTCTCTTTCTTTATTTATCTCTGTCTGCCCTTTCCTGTTTCTCTCTGCTCCAATCTTTATCTCTGTCTCTTTCTTTTCCCGTTTCACTCTCTTCCTATCTTTTCTCTCTTTTCCTGTTTCTGCCTTCTCTTATCTTTATATGTTTCTCTATCTTCCTGTTTCAATCTATTCCAATCTTACCTCTTTATTTCACTTCCTATCTTTATCTCCTCTCTTTTCCTATTTTCCTCTCATCTTTATCTTCCTATTTCTTCCACTTTTTTCTCTCTCTCTGTCTTCCTATCTTTATCTCCTTCTTTCTACAAATGTTTATCTCTCTTCCTACCTTCATGTTTTCTCTCTACCTCTCTTTCTCTTTTCCTAACTTTATATCTTTCTCTCTACACCTATTTCACTCTCTTCCAATCTATTTTCCTGTTTCTCTCTCCTTTTATCTTTATATCTCTTTATTTTCATCTCGATTCTTCCTTTGTTTCGCTTTCTTTCTTTCCTTCTATCTCTCTCTTTCTATCAATTTCCTTCTTTCTTCTCTCTCTCTCTCTCTTCCTATTTTTCTCAGCTGCTTTCTATCAATTTCTGTCTCGTTATACTTATAATTTTTTTCTATCTCATTCTATTACTCTGGATTCTTGTGTGTGTGATTTGTGCTCTGCTATGAGCGAATTTAAATTTATGCCAGGTATGCTATTGCGGATGGGGCAAGAGCCTCACCCAACCGATGGAGACGTCACATAAGCATGCGTAGATGTCAATGGCAAGAAATTCAAAATGAATGTTTCATATTTGCAAACCTGTTTACTACTTCGATTCGAACGAGGATTCAGAATCGAGAAGTGAAAATTTCCTCTTAGACAGCATGACAGCAGGCATCTTTAAATTCGTCCCATCCTTTTGAGAACGTAGCAACCGTGAATGTTCGACTGAGTTCGTTTCAGGAACCCCAGTTTCAAAATTGTATCGTTCTTGTTCGCGATATAGCCTATCGGTACGTGCATTAACGTATACTGCACTGCAGGGGTGCCATCAGGGGGAGATTATGGCGCAGGTTGAGATTTTGCGGGGGGGGATTTTTTCCCTTCAAATAATATAAAATTCAACATTTATATCTTCTTCCAAAATATACAAGTAAAGATTTTATACCTTAAATGCACCATATTCAATCTATTAGATGAAGAAATAAAAGTGTTTATGGCATTATCGAGGGGGATATGAATTCGTACATATTATGCCTTAATTGACACGTGGGTTCTGAGGGGGATTCTGAATTAAATTTTTGGGGGACAGTATCGAACTCTAGGTCTTAGATTATGGCGGGTATTTTAGTTAGAGGCGGATTGAGCATTAAATTGAGGGGATATCCAATTCTTGTGTATTACTATTATCTTAGACTGTTGGGGAAATTCTGGTGTGGAGACTGAGAATTAATTTCTTGGAGGAGGCAATATCCACTCTTCAATATCAACAGTAAGTCTCAAATTGATTGATTATTAAATTTAAAGAGGAAGAAAGACAGAAAGCTCTTCGTAAAGTGTTAAATCTTAAAGTGTCAAGGGATTTCTGTTGTGGAGAGAGAGTTCGAACATTAACTTTTGGAGACTGTATTTAGTGATATGGTATCCACAAGTTTTCGACCCCGAACGTGACAAAGGAGAAGCTGGAAAATACTAAGAAAGTATTGACATCCTATTAAATGAATGTTCTTGAAAGCCTGGAAAGAAATTGATTTAAAAAATCAATGCTCTCAATGATATAAAAAAGAATGCCGCCGCCACAAACGTGGGTGGGGATAAATAGCGGGCGTCAGGGAGACCAGTTGCCTCCCTTGAGATATCTGAGAAAATACAATGTAATTCGAATGGTGATATTTTATTGTAAATAATACTGTTATAAGTTACTTGCAAGTTGTATGTTATAGTAATTACTGCCTAACAAAAATAAGGAAAGAACGTTTCCACTACAGGCATTAGAGCCGCATTGGCTGCCGTAAGTAGGGGTGTGCAGGGCGAAAATTTTTGGTCGGAACGGGATTCATTCCTTCGTTCGGGACTGAAAAAATTCACCATTCTACACACTATTCCCCCTCCCCCTCCCCTGTAATGATTGTTTTGCACTTCTGGAATTTTTTTAAAAATCGATAAATTTTAGACACTTTTAGCGTAATAATATCAATAATGAACAATTTTCAAACGCGATCCTTTGGAATTTCTCGACTGTTCAGGATCCCGAAAAGTTCGAAATCATTTCCCAAAGTCGGCATCTGACTTTGACAATTTATGCGCCGTCGGTTTAAAATACTTTTCTAATCAGTGTTTAGCATGACACTTAGGTGTCATGAAGGAGAACAAGTACTAAAATATAAAGAATTCTTCATCACCAAAGTGATAGATGTTTATGGAAGGGAAGCAAGGCAAATCCAGTTTCTGTTTAAATAGTGGACTCAAGTTGGAATTTGTAAACAGCGGCAAAGAATTGTCACTCAATGTCAATTTTATGATTTGTAAGTGAGGGAGTGAGGCCGCCAGTCGGTAAGTACACCCTGGCCCTCAAGGGCTGTTGCGCCATGGTTTATTATTAAAATAACAATAATAATTATCATTATAACAATAATACTAATAAAAGGTAAATACAAGTTCTATGAAAGGAGCAAGATATTAAATCTCTCACTCCCCCCCCCCCCGAGAGAAAATCCTGCGAGTCCCCTTCGAACTTCACACTACTTCTTCCCAAAGAGCACTGCGTGATGACGTCAAGTTGAATATCATCTAATAAGTGTCAAGCACTGCTGTTAGTGTTGCCAACGGCCATTATATTTCACTACGCATGGAAATATTTGAATTTCTGCTAGGCGCAGGTGCCTTGAGGTTGTATAACCATTGGCGTGGCAAGGGGTGGGTGAAGTGGGCGACCACCCTGGGCCTCGCCTCCCATGAGGTTGATACGAAAAACGTAATCAATGGAAGTGAGAAAGATAGAAAAGGCTAATTTTTGTGGGCAAAAAAGTTAAAACCTTTTGTTTTTATCTGGCTTTATATTCTAGTTTAACGTTATAATTTGAATGAATACGTCAAATCAGAGGCGGGCGGGAGCTCTAAGCCTAAGGGGTCTCAAAAAGTCAAAACAATTTTCATTTGTCATGTGAAACATTAACGCAAAAATTGCTTGGACAATTTTATCCAATTATTATTTTCTTGAATAGAAAGCGCTTTGTCTTGGCTTTTCTTCTGTCTCGTGACCTTGCATAGCCTACACGATTTTAATATGTTAATGATCAAGCACCTCAAACTGCCACGGAGCAAAGTATGGGGCATTTAAATGCTTCCGGTGTTTTAAACTGAAGAAGGGTATGGATAATATTAGCAGTTCTTCCTTCCTTCCTACAACTTCAGATGCAGCTATTGCCCTCTGTAACGGGCACGAAGATGATTTATCTTCAGAATATCCTGATAAAGTTTTACGTTTGAGGAATGTGGTTTCATCTGAAATCAAGTGCTGTGGCAAAGTTTCTTCTCCTTGATAGCTCTACACTAGCTTCCAGTGTTTTCTGTATCCTGTACCGCCTTCTGTTTGTTTCCTACTCTTCAAGTAACAACCACGAAAAAAGAACTATATTTCTTAAAATTGAAACTTAGGAAAAACTTGAGCTTATATTCTCTATTGTTGACATAAATGTTAGAATAACAGATATATTGTCTATTTTCAAAATTTTAAATAAACAGAAAGGATAAAACAAACTGAAAAACTTTTGCTATTTAACACAAGAAGGAAAATGTAATATCACAAATTTGTAACATATGTAGGGTTGGCAGATTTCTAAAATAAAAACGGGACATATAGACATGGATATAGTTAAATTTATTTTTATAACATTTTTAAACATTACAAAATCAATTGCAGTTTAAAGTATTGTTAATGCCGAATTTTTAACATTTTGACAAAATATATTAATATTTGAGTGTCCTTTAAGATTTTATTGATTGATTTGGTGTTTTAAGTCCACGTTATGCACAGTAAGGCTAATCGGGACTGGACCTAGAGTTTAAAGTGGGATCCGAACCACTATGTGCCTCCACCGGGTATCGAACCCGGGACCCCTTGATTACAATGGCGTTCTTTAAGGGGACCTTTGTTTAGAATAATCACTACTATAAGATTATTGAATATTATCCACTCCACTCTGATTCCATTGACCAAGAAAAGAAACAAGTGATAGTGTATTAGAACCAGAACTGCCTTTGCCAGTCGTGAGTCGCTTCTTATTCGACATATCGACAATCGACAATGAGCAGTTATACGCCAATGTTAATATGATGGTTGAGTGGTAAATGGTATCAAATCAGGTTAGTTATTAAATTGTTATTAATTTCTTGTTGTATAAAATGATTTTGAAATTTGAATTCGTTTTTTCTTAAGCTAAATAAGGGATAAATGCGTCTCCCGAGAACATTTTCCGGGACACCGGGACATTTCTTTAAAAGAGGAGACAATCCCGTATATACGGGACGTCTGGCAACCCTAAACATATGTCGGAAAATGCTTGAAAATATGGAAATTATATGTAAAAGTAACTAAAATATGGCTAAAAGTTGACATATGTAAAAATATAAGGAATAAAAGCATCACAATTCCAAAATACAATTTAACTTTGAAGATATGTATAAATATATAAATCCAGTTTCCTGTTTACAACGAGTGGTGTAAGACGTGACCTTCTGGTAAGGCACCCAAAAGTGAACGTCACTTACCCGTAGCATACCCCGGTAACCACTGATCGAAGGGGAGGAGGGTATCCCAGTATCCCCCAGCTAGCAATAATTTCGTATAGCATCATCCCCCGAGCTGCCTCAGCGTTACCATGTTAAACCACAGGAGCATCCCTCCCAGCTAACTCCAAGGGTCGTCCAAATATCCCCCAGCTAACATTTTCCACTTCAAGCGCTGCCGGTAACTACTTCTTGCAGGGCAACGAGGCCCTGGTGCCCGGACCCTTTTACAGCCTGAGCTTTTAATAAGTAATGAGGATTTAGTCCTCAGAGTCAGTTCGTTCTTGCTAAGTAATGAATGAGTGAATTAGTTTTAAAGATTGAGTAAGGCAAGTTTTGAACAGAAATATTTTATTTTCTTTTCAGAGGC
This sequence comes from Lepisma saccharinum, assembly GCF_977018435.1. Lineage (NCBI taxonomy): Eukaryota > Metazoa > Arthropoda > Insecta > Zygentoma > Lepismatidae > Lepisma > Lepisma saccharinum. The sequence continues at coordinate 54,796,921 of NC_139241.1, read as the reverse complement.
CTTGTGTGACGGGAGAAAGTATGCGTTGACGTGACCATAATATAAATATCAATAATTGATTTTGATTGATTTCGTATATTTTAGTTCGCTTTTCTGCCACTGTTGGCTAATCGCGAAGATGAGGATGAGTGATGATTAGACCTCGGATTTTTAGGATCTAAAAAGTGTGCTTTTAGATTCCTAAAATAGGCTCTAAAAATCCTAAAATAGGTCCTAAAAATCCTAATATAGGTCCTAAAAGTCTTAAATTAGGCTCGAAAAATCGTGAAGTAGGTTAAAAAAAACTTAAAATAGTTGAAAATTCCTTTAAAATGCTGATTAGGTACAGTCACCAGTAATGAAAATGGGGCACCTATATCCTGAAATACGCACTATCTTGCATAACGTTGTGTGTGTTGCTGTTGCCTAAACCTACGGCGATGACAGAACTTACCATTGGAAATTTGCTATTAAAATCCACTCTTCGTCGTATAGTTAGGCAACAATCTTTTTTCATGTTATCCACAGTCAAACTGTGCAATTTTGTGTGTGAGGATCATCTTATATGCTGAAAATAAGCTTTCAACAAAAGCATAGTCAGTGGTGCAAACTTCAATGCTGAAATGTTAGTTTGCAAGGCGTGAATGCCACAAAGCACCGAAGTGACGCGAAAGTGAGCAAGACCACACAGTTCAGACCACGTTGGACTGTACAGGTAACAGTGGCACCAGACATTTTGCTTTGTTTAGAGCTTTGAAAACTCATTATGCACTTGGAGGAAGGGAAATCGACAGATACTACGTTTCAAACACGTTCGTCATTGAATTGTTTCGTGACCAAACAAAGCAAATGCCTGTGTGTGACATAAAAATCCTGAAAAACCTTTAAAAATATATAAAAACCTTTAAAAAAAAGTCTTGATTTATGCGCATAAACCTAAAACAGGTTCTAACAAGCAAAATAGGTTTTTTTAGGCACTATAAGACTTCATCAGTCGTTGCGTTTTTTGACGAAACGCTAACATAACTTATTATTTCTTACATACCTGTAAAGGAAAAAATAGGTTAAAAACCTAAATTCCGAGGTCTAGTGATGATATGATGAAATTAATGAAGGGACACTCACAAACATCTATGCCCACGCTCGGATTCGATCCCGCTGTGCATGCATTTCATTTAAATGTACACAAATTGTACGTGCAACACAGTGAGAAAGAAAGATAAAACAAAGATAGGTCAGAAATAATTACAGACTTACCCGCTTGGTGCGCTGCTGTTCTACTTCAGGTACGTCCAACTGGCAGCGCTCGGGTCGACTCCTGACTTCGGCCACAGACCGCGATAGTTTGTGTGCAGTGTCACATGATACTGAACTTAAATCCAAGTCATCGGATGGGTACTCTGTCGTCTGCGTGCGTTTGTATATGTGAGAGGAGGGGGAGGAAGTCAAAAAAGGATGATGTACAACAATTCTCCCTCTCAAGGTTACACAATTGCCAACCCTTTCCGTTTTCCACTAGCTATCCGGGTTTTTTCCATCCACACTGATCACATGTTTAATTTGGAACATGCATACTGAAGAAAAATATGTGAACTGTTCTACAAAGTAACGTCGAAACTATGATTTGATTTATGTTTAGCGTCGCTTTTCTTCCACTTTTGGCGAATCTCGACGATGACGATGCACGATGATATGATGAAATTGAACCGGTGAGACCAAGAAGGGAAAGATTCCAATTTTGAACAAAATGGGCCGAATACTTTGAATACATATCAGAGCTAAAATAAAGGTTTTAAAAGCAAACCACTTATGGAATATTGTTACTATGGTTATGATGAATAAGTTTGTAATTGTAAGTGTCTTCATCCGGATTTTAGTTTTGGTTGCTATGAGAGGTTTTTTTTTTTTTATGTACCGAAAGTAAAGTCGGGTGGAATCTTTCCCTTCTTGGTCTCACCGATTCAATTGATGGACACTCACAAACAACACCCATGTCAAGGTCGGGAATCGAGCCCATGACCTCTTGCGTCACAGCACGCTGTGCTAACCACTCCGCCACGGAGGTCCAAGGTCAAAACTATGTAAAATAAAGTTTCCCAATTGCTTTACTATCGTTTGTAATTATTAATATGATAGTCCAATAGCTTGCACTAAAAAAATGTGTTAAAAACATACCAGAATGATAGACATCGAATCCCGGACTAGGCTTGGTTATGTCTTGAGTGTCCCTTCATAAGTTTCGTCTAATTGTCATTCATCTACAACGTCAAGATTAGTCACAATTGTCAGAAAAGCCACGTGAAAACAAAAATCCAAATACGTTTAACATGCGAAATATATATTATGTTTATGGTATCCCCCCAGGACCCTTTTGGTGCTGCAAACGAGCTACTGCGATAGAGTACTGATTACACTGATGAACAAATTAAAACTTTTTTTGCTCCTTTGAACGAAAATAGGTGATTATTTATAATTCGACCCCGCTGAATCCAAATCTGAAAGTAGAAATGCTGTATCACCTATCGTTTTTCCTGGATTTTCATATTTTGTTTTTAATAAAAATTTAATTCTCTTTGTAATAATACATCGAAATTTGAAATTATTTTTGTTTGTTTGCTCATGAAATAAGATTTAAATATTGAAGTGAATAACTATGAAATATAAAAAAATTAAAAAATATATATAGGACCGATTTTGACTGTTCAATTAAGAAATTTTATGCAAAAAAAGGAAAAAAACACACATTTTTACTCACATTTTCAAAATTTATTTCTTAAACTCTGCCGTTTGTAACTGCCACCAGAAACCTCTTCCTTGAGGTTCCAACAGTAGTCTGCTAACATGTTCTGTACCGATTTTCCTGCATATCGTTTCTCCATGGCAGAAATATCCTGCTGAAATCTCTCGCCGCATTCGTCACTAACCGCGCCCAAGTTAGAGAGGAAAAAGTCCAAATGCGAATGTAAAAAGTGAATATTCAAGGACATATTGCACCCCATGCACTGATAACACTTCAACAAGTTCTTAACAAGTTTCTTGTAGTTGTCAGCTTTCACATTTCCAAGAAAATTACAGCATACTTGTCTGAAAGCTAACCATGCGCATTTCTCTTTTTCTGTTAGCAATTCCACAAAGTTGTCATCATGAATGATCTCACGGATTTATGTCTTCTTTTAACTTACTATCACTGAGTTTAGGAAATGTTTTTCTCAAGTATCCAAAGCCTTAACAAAATTTTTCATCAGCCCTAACTTTATATGCAAGGGTGGTAACAAAATCTTGTCTTTCTCAAGTAGAGGGTGCTTCCTAACACTCTTCTCTCCAGGAATTAAGTTTTTCCGTATGAGCCAATCCACAATGTTGTAATGTTTATCTTTTGCCCGGTTGTCCCATTCGCAAAGAAAGCAACAAAATTTTGTATACCCAGACTGCATGGCTAACAGTATACCAATCATTTTGAGGTCTCCGCATATCTGCCAACCATATTTTTCATAATTTATCACTTTTAATATTGTATCCATATTTTCATACGTTTCCTTCATGGTGGAAGAATAGGCAAGGAGTACTGATGGGTATATATTCCCATTATGCAACAATACTACTTTCAAACTATTCTTAGATGAATCTAAAAATAGTCTCCACTCGTTTGGGTTGCTACTCCTTCCAAGTTCTTGCAGAAGGCCTTCTACATCATTGCAGTAAGTTAACTCATTACTAACAGAAAAAAAATGTGTCAGTGATTGTTGGCGTTTCCGATATGACATCTTAACACCATCTTATAAAAAATTCCACCCTCGGAGATGAGAACCTAATAATTCCGCTTGAACTTTAGAAAGGTTCAGGTCTCTGACTAGATAGATCATTTAGTTCGGATTGGGAAATAAAGTGAGGTATATTCGGATCAGGGAAATTTTGATCGGTGTTTGAATATGAGGGTCCAGGTTCGTCATCTGGAGAAGCACGGCTTGGTTCTGTTTCATCCACTGTCCATTCTTTAGGAGACTTAGGAATTGGTATAAAATCATGACTCATAGGTTTCTTGGCTGAAGGAACATCAGGATAAAATATAGAATGTTTTGATTTTGAACTGTATCCCACTAAGTTTGTTAAACAGAAGTAACAATCCGTAGTATGATCTTTCTGTTCTGTCCATATTACAGGGTTTCCGAAGGGCATTGATTTGTGAGTGCCATTAAGCCAACCACGTAAAGTTCGCTAACAATTACAACAAATTTTTACCTGGTGCCCAGCTTTTTCTCTCGTCTACTTTACTTCCAAAATACAACTCGTATGCTTTTCTCACTATAGGAGTGATAGTATTTCTCTGCGACTTCGGAGTAAATTCCCCGCAAACATAACAAAACAAGTTCGGGTTATTCACACATTTGCGTGACATGGCGAACTCATTAATTGAGTTATAATGAATTTCTTTAGAAAAACAATTATGAATGCTCTGATCGTTTTGTTAAAATACAACTTACACTTCACTTCACTATACACAATATTACATTCACAATTTCACGAACATACACAAACATAAAATATGGCTACTCGCGAAGGCTACTCGCGAAGTTATCAGAAAGGAACTTAAGACTCGACTAACCCACAAAAGAACAAATTTTAACAGAGAAACAGGAAATTACTCTACTGCCAGATGTTTCCTCCTCGAAATATTAAGTGCCAGTCATAAACACACAAGGTGGCTAAAAAGGTTCTTATCCATTTGCTAGGAACCAAACGTTAAGCCGTATGCGGAGCAGGGTGCGGAGATCTGAAACCATAAAACTATAAAATGTGGGTGTTCTGCAAAAACTTTAGGTGATACAGGAAAACGGATGCGATATTCGTTATCAGCACATCTGAATACATAAAGATCACTTAGTTTTATTTAAAGGAGTATTTCATTGTTTATCAGTGTTATCACTGTATTAACAGAACAGGGAATGTACTGTTACCAACACCTTTTGCTGCAACTCAGTTGTTGCATACTTATTTAGAGTGGGTCTTAAACTGTAGGTCCAGTCCTGATAAGCATAAAGTGGACTTAAAACACTCAAAGCCACTTTAAACAGTAGGCCCAGTCCCGATTAACCTATCTGAGCATAAAAAGGACTTAAGGCAAACAAGCGAACCTATTTTAAACTGTAGACCCAGTACCGATTAGCCCATCTGAGCAGAAAGTAGACTTTAAACAAACTTCGATGCCTGGTCATTACCAAGGTGGGCACACAGTGATTCGGGCCACCTTTAAACTAGTAACAAAAAAAGTATACTTCTTTTCCAGTACTTATCATTACTTCATTTGTCGCTTCTCTTTATCGTCAGGATTCACACTTTAGTGATGTGCACAGAAAAGGTCAAAACTTTCGAAAAAAATAATTTGATCGGATACACGAAATGCTGGTGACACTACAACACTTAGTACACTCGCCCCCTAAACAAATTTGAAAACACGCCACTGTCTTTCCTTCTACAATTGCACATATTTCGCGCACGTGCCACATTAGCTCGATGTTGATAACCCGTTTCAATACACCCATGCTTATTTTTCGCCTGTGGTTTCAACTTTGCTTCCACAATCTTCCGTTATTGTTTCTCTCATACAGCCAAAGTCTTCAGCTTGTTCAAAATCGCTGTGGAATTATCTTGTTGCTAAGCAATTGAAGAAACTCTACCAAGTAATTAGTTAAAACTTTAACACATTGTACAAGAAAAGACTTAATTGCTTCAACAAGAATAGAGAAGATAACACGAAGCATAATTTCGTAAAATCTGCAAGATATATATCTTAATATGGTTTGTTGCTATGGTGACCCCAACTGGAAGAGCTATACCCAGTGATGTGCCGTAGACTATAAGTTTACGTCTACATGCGTTGTCTACACGTAATCTACGCGTAGATTACATTGGGTTGTAGTTTACATAGACTACGTAGACAATCTAAAGTGCATTAAAATTAATTTTCAAGGGTTTCATGAAATGAAAGTGACATTTTCAACTATATTGGTTCCTAACGAAATGAAAAGAACCCTATTTACAACAAAATTTCTCTTCTCTTCTATCTTCAACTATGGAGGAATATAAATAGTATGCAAAAAACAACAGATGCCAGTCGTGAGGCAAGATTGGTCTTTTCCCCATAAAGCACTAGAATATTTCCTATATTAGGTTTCTTCCTAGATGATAAATTGTTCGAATTTGAAAGAAAGAGTATGAAAAGTTCTCCACACATATCAGCAACTGATGTATACGCAGTATAATTTTCTTTTAATTCCACGGCGCTCTTTGCTAAGTTATCACCTTTCGCCATGTTGTTTACATACATTACGTAATCTACGTGTATAACATAGTCTACGTGTAGAATGTAGACTATCGTTGTTTACGCGTAGACGCACATCACTGGTTATACCCCATAATTGCACCCCCCCCCCTTTACACACACACTTTCTAGTCTGGTCCTCCTGCTTTCCTCCAATAAAAACATGACCATATATTTACGGTTTTAATGACGAAAAATGATCGCCTTATTTTTTTAAATACTTTAAATGTTACTGTTAAAGAACATATTTATTGTAGGTATGTGTTCACTTAATACCTACATAATTACAGTAAACTCGAAGCTTAAATTGCTACATGATTTTGCTTGTTATGCAGCAGTAACTTCAATTAAGATTTTATGTACTCAAATCAAACTCCTTTCAAATGAAGTAGCCATGCTTACGTAATCAGAAATTAGGTTCTGAGGCTACTCAAGGGGGGAAACTTATCCGCCCCCCTCTCTCTCATTAATTTCATTTTATCTGTTAAATATCGGTGGAGACACATAATGGTTCGGATCCCACTTTAAACTGTAGATCCATTCCCGATTAGCCTTACTGTGCATAAAGTAGAATTCAAACACAAACTCAATCAATCAATCTGTTAAATATATTAGTACATTGATTCAAGCTTCCTCAACTTGAAACGTTGTAATCTATGGACACTTCTTGTGGATCATTTTTGGTTACCAAAAAGTTCGAAAATACTCTTCGATATTTATGCGCCATTTGGCGATTAATGCATAACATTTAGGCGTCGAATCTGCTGTCCCCAAATACAATTCGATGGCAAAACCTGACATGTCAAAACTTTAGGGCCACAAGGAAGGAATAAATACCATCTGGACAAAACGCTTATTTATTCATACGATTAAACGTTTCTTTTAAAAGGTTTGTCAAGGTTGTTTACTCATGCATTTCACTCTGTAGATATGCATAGTGATATCAGGCCTCTCCGATGGCGTAGTGGTAACGTCGTCGTCTTGTAATCAAGGGGTCCCGAGTTCAATACTCGGTGGAGGCACATAGTGGCTTGGATCCCACTTTAAACTGTAGGTCCAGTCCCAATTAGCCTTACTGTGCATATAGTGGACAAAACTAATTAAAACAAACAAACAAAATGGACATATTTGTGCCACTGGCGTATGCAGGGGAGCGTTGAGAGGGCTACAGCCCTTTCCAAACTTTCAAATGAAAGCAGTACAGAACTTTGAGGATAATGGTAAATGCAAAATTCCCTCAAAACGACCCCCGATTACAAATTTTGTCTTCGAACAACTTTTAAAAACGCAACTATGTAATCCACTTTTACATTTCCAGCCCACATTCGGTTATGAGAATTGCAAACGTTAATTTCCAACACTGATAAACCACCAAAACAAATAGTGATTTTTACATTCACTAGTTAGCAGACTGAGCGAGAGAAGTACAAAAGCGGGAGGGAGTAATGTGACAACCAAGCAGCGTACACGAAAACCACACAGAAGGAGGGAGGGGGAGGCGTTTTGCCCCTCTGCACGCATCGCAGGCTTTCAATGGATATAAAAGGAAATCCGGTGAGGTCCTGGCAACACCCGAAAGAAGGCCTACATGTGGGTGGGTTACGCAAGTGCACTGCCTGGATTGCACAAAAACAGGAATGCTGTGTGTTGGTCTGGATGGGGACACGATTCACACAACAGGTCGCTTGTTGCTGTGCGTCATTTGGCAAATATATAACCAGTAGAGTGGGATGCATAAATATTACAAGGCATGGCCGTCGCCAGAATCTTTTGCAAGGGGAGTCAGACCATTGATAACCATCAATTGTGAAAATAATAGTAATAAATGGTTATGATTAGTATTATCCAATATTAACTAAAAAGGTAATTAATATACGTATTGAAGTGTGACTTAACGCTGTCTTTACTCATTATACCTCAATATATATATATATATATATATATATATATATATATATATATATATATATATATATATATATACGAAGTTATTCTCAATTATTTGTTATTATTACTACTAACGGGGAGACTTTTCTACACGTTCCACCAGATGGATGAATTTCCAGCTCAAATGTTCTTCACTATCTTTTTGCATTTTATACGTTATCGTACTAAAATGCTTAGTTACTTTATTTTGTTATTAACTTTTACATACGTCTTATTAGAAAAAGCATTAAAAGTAAGAGGAAATTTTAGTAATAAATTTTATGTTGATTCGCCTCTCACAAAGAACTGTAAATTTTGGATTTTGAAAACTGTGGAACCATATATTCTCTGGATGAAATGGCAGAATATGAACATTTATTTTGATCTGTATTTTACACTCATATTTTCGATCTAACTCGGTTTTTAATTTGTTATTTTGTTCGAATACTAACTGAACTTTGTTTCCTTTATTAACAATTAAAATAACAAAGCTTTCTGCTTTTTTGTAAATTTAAATGAATGATGCCAATTTCCGACGGGGGTCGACGCACCGGTTCGACTCCCCCTCCCGACGCCCATGCTACCAGGCAAACTGTCCACCATGTATATTATCTTGGTCAGTGTGCGAATTAACGGGGGGGGCGAGTTGCGGGGGATTCCTCCCTTCAAAACATGACTCGCACCTACACTGGTCCTCTAGGGCCTAGAATGGGTTGCTTAAGTTACCATTGATCGGACTTCTCAGTTAGCTATTAGGGTAACTAATTTGTAGGCCCTGACTTGGTCACTGGTGTCGGATTTTATACCTTTCTTAAGTTAGAAATGAAAGGGTATGGGACTTTCTTCCAATAAAGTCTGGTTTCTTATCGTTTATGCGCGGTATACAATATCAGTTATCCACTGGCAATCTTGGATGCAGATCTGAGTGCAAATCTGTAACGGGTAACCTTCCATGATTATTCACGGTTGCTTTTTGGTATCGCAAGAACCCAGAGCCACAGCAGCCGGTTTATGAGAAACTAACCCAGGCAAATTGCAGCGTCCACAAACGACCGGCCAGTTCTCCCTACGAGGTAAGAGGTAAACTTGTGATATCATCAATCGGGTAAGATAGCCGAAATATACAGAAATTGTGTTCCTTTTTATACTAAATGGTTGTTTACAAAATACCAAGGAAACTTGGTCGATATTTACACGTATCTATGGATTTACATAATTACATCATGCAATTTAGATTTTTACAATATTTACATAAAATAATCAAAGTTGTAAATAACGTACCTTTCTAATATATATTTCCAATGCCAAAAACGTTTACATAATTCATTCATTCATACTTTATTGGTTTTAGCTGTTATACCAGCTCTACACCAAGTGTCCTAAAAATATGTCATGCATGACACTGTTACACAAATTACAAATTTTGAATATATATAGTTTTCTTATACATAATTTATCTACATCATTATCATACAAATTTAAAATTGATAATAAATACAATTGTTATATCTGGTGACTATATCAAGTTACACATTTTGAATATTTACAATTTTCATATGTCTATATTAATATCATGAAAAAATCTACAAATGATAAATACAATTGTTACATCTGGTGACGATATTAAACAGGATAAAGAAGTTGGAAGAGGTATTCCTTTTTTTATTAGATTCTTGAATAACATCTGCCTTTGAGTGGTATAAAGTGGACATTGAAATATAACATGATGAGCATCTTCCTGATCTAGATTGCACTTGCACATAGGTGAATTTACTAAATTAATTTTATATAAATGGTGATTTAAACGTATGTGACCTGATCTCAATCTTAGTATTAAAACTAAAAACTTTCTGGGTATTTAATGTATAAAACCACGGAGTCTTATTGTTTAAATTTAGTACATTTTTATATGAATGACCCATATATGTAAATTTTTGTTTGACCCATATCTCCCAATCTTGTTGAATTTTGTTTTTAACTCTTGGTAACATATCTGTATATGATAATAATATATTCGTTCTGTGATCCATAATTCTTGCTTCTTTAGCATTTTTATCTGCCAGTTCATTATAATGAAACCCTGAATGTGCTGGTATATATGCAAAATGAATTGTCCTTCCCTCTGTAGTTAACTTACCATACAATCTTATTATGTAAAGTACCAATGCTGATGCCTTATATAACTTTTTATATGAAGATTGCACACTGTGCAAAACACTTTTAGCATCTGTTAATATTAATATCCTTTTATCTGGAATATTATTAATGTACATCAATGTACGATATATTCCATATGCTTCTGCTGAGAAAATAAAACACTCTCCAGGTAGTCTAAACTTTTTAATATTTCCATTTGAAGAGTCAATAAAAGCACATCCTACGTCTTCTTTATTTTTTGGTGCATCTGTGTATATGAATCTATAATTCTCCCAATTTTGTAAATATAATTGAATATTTGCATAACTTGTTAATGAAACATTCCTTACCGGTATTTGATCAAATGAAATTTCATAAATTGGATGTTTGCTATGCGTTATTATTGTAGAAAATAAATCTTGAAATTCTATTTTATATTGTAGGAAAGTTGAATATTGTCCCTTTATTTTGTTCTCTTGATATAAAATCCATTGGTCTTGCATAAGTTTAATTACTGGATGTTCTTGTGTTTCCCAGCACTTGAAAACGAATTTATTTGTAATCCATTTGCATCTATACTTAAAAGGTTTTTCTATGGATTCTAAATAAACTCCTACATTGGGAGCTGAATTCATAAGACCCAATGATCTCCTCAAGACCTTTCTTTCTAAACTATCTATCTTAGATAGAATTCTTTCTGTAGCATTTCCATATATGCTGCATCCGTATTCTAGCTTAGGCCTAAAAAAGTTTTTGTAAAATAAAAGCATTATTCTTGGGTGAGCACCCCAATTAGTATTTCCTAAAATTTTAAGCATGTTAAAATTTTTTCACCTTTAGCTTGTAAATACCTTATATGATCCATCCACATTAATTTTCTATCAAAATTAATTCCTAAATATTTTATTTTATTTTGAAATGGAATACCAGCAATTTGTGTCAACGTATTTGGATATTTATGTTCACTTTTGTTATTAAAACATACAGCTGCTGACTTGTTCTGTGATATGATAAAGTTCATTCTCTCCAGCCAACATTTCACCTTATAAAAATTATTTTCTATTTTCTGAATACCTTCATATGGATTACAAAATGATCCTAATATACACAAGTCGTCTGCATACTGAATTATTTTTATTGTAGAATTATGAAATTGAAATATTCCTCTCATATATATATTAAATAATAATGGACTCAGTGGACTTCCCTGAGCTAATCCTTGTGAAGTGGTACGAGGCCCACTAAGTGTGTCCTGAAACCAAAATAATATTTCCCTATTTATCATCAAGTTCCATATTATCTTCATAATTATTTTTGGAGTATTTGTCTGATTTAACATATCAATTAATATATGAGGATCAACGCTATCATATGCACCTTGTATATCTATAAAGTGAGCAAATGTATATTGTTTCTTATACATTGCATTTTGAACATGCAATGTTAATGTTGATAATGCATCAATACAACCCTTGTTTAGCCTAAAACCGAACTGATATTGATAAAAATATTGTTCTTTCTCAAAATACCACTCTAATCTTTTTAATAATAATCTTTCAAATATCTTCTCAATTGTAGGAGCCAACGTAATAGGTCGATATGATTCAGCTTCTCTCGGATCTTTAGTTGATTTAAGTATAGGTAGTATCAGATGTGTTTTCCTGTTTTGTGGCACATTTCCACTTCTCAGAATATTATTATAAATATTTACAAGTACTTTTAATGCATTGTCCGATTGATGTCCTATCATTTCATACGTTATTCCGCCGTATCCTGGAGCAGTTGATTTTATATTATTTAGAGTTTCTCTTAATTCTTGCAATGTTATTTTTGAATAAAATTCATCACTGGAACTTATATTATTTATAATCTCGGGTTTTTTTATTTCTTATATAACTAGGTGTAAACTTTTTTTCAAAATGTTCTTGCCAAATTGTTGTTATAGGTGAAACTCTAGTTTTATGTCCTTTTTTAAGAAAATTTATTTTTTTCCAAATTGTGTTTGTTTTAACAGATGATGATAATGATTCACAGAATTCTTCCCATGCTTGCCTTTTTGCTTTATTAAAGATACGTTGTGCTTTAGCAATTACTTGTTTTAAATTTATCCAATTATTTGGCAAAGGTTGTTCAGCAAATATTTCAGACAATCTTATTCTTTCTTCTTTTGCCTCTTGACACTCATCATTCCACCAACTTATAGTAGGAAAGTTGTTTTTATTATTAATTTTGTTCCCTTTAGCTACAATATCCATTGCATACGTTATTAATTGTAAATAACGTTGACACGTTATGTTTTGTTCCTGTTTAATATCTTCCATTGAGATATAAGAGTCCAAAATTACAGAATATAATTCCCAATCGATGTTTTTAACCTGCCACCTTCTAATTGGTAATGAATATATTTTAGGTACTGAGTGTGCATCATTTAACAGTGTAATGAAAATTGGCAAATGATCACGACCCCTATTCACAAAATCTACTTCCCAAAACAATTTATTTATTATATTATTTGAAACAATAGTTATATCTATGGCTGTTGGTGATTTACCATTCCATGGATAATGAGTAGCTGACCCATCGTTCATGAAATGTAATGATCGATCACTAATCCAGTCCAAAATACTACATCCTAATGCATCTCTATAATTACAACCCCATGCTTCATGATGAGCATTCATATCACCTGTGATAATGACATTGCCGTGGACATAATATAATAATTCATTAAAGTGTGTTACTTTAATATATTGAGATTTATAACTCGATGGAATGTAAATTGAAACTATTGTACACTCTAATGTGTTCATCTTAATTTTCACTGCTATTAATTCTACATTAAATAATTTTATCAACCCTAATGATTCTGGTAATGTTACTCTCTTAAATTTTATACTTTCATGTATATATAAACCTACACCTCTTGTATCTTTAGTATGTAAATTAGATATTAACTCGTAATGAGGTATTTGATAATATTGATGCTGTCTACCACGAAATTCGGACAAACTCAATATACCTGGATGATGCTCATCTATAATTTGAAATACTTCTAATCTTCTAGCTGTAAATGAATTTATATTCCATTGCACTATAAAAGACATACCTATTTATCCTCTTTTACAAGTTTAACTTTCTGATAATATTGCAATTATCTTTCCTATAATTTGTTGCATTGAAATTAAAATCTTCTGTTTCTTCCTGGAATCATTTAAATCACGAACTGATTCAATCATGTCTGGTAAAAGGTCCAACAATGACTGATATATTTCCTTTTGTCTACAAGAAACTGATTTACGATCCGAATATCTTCTGCAATTTATATTGTCCATATCTTGTTCTTTCTTACTATAAGGGGATTCTCTCAAATATACTGGATATTTGTATTTTATTTGTTCTTTTTCTGTGTCTGATGAGGATGAAGAATCCACATTCACATCCTTTTTGTTTTCCCGTGGGAGTTGTACAATACGTCTTGTAGCCGTTTTCATAATCTTCTTTGGAGGTGATGTAACAACTTTGCTGTATTGTACTCTCATTTTTTGACCACTATTCTCTTTTGATATTTTCTTTTGTTCCGCCATTTGAGTTACAAAACTCGCACAATAACTCTCTCTGCTCTCCTTGCAAGTATCACTTGTTGGTGCATTCTTCTCATTCACATAACTCTTTTTGATGGGAGGGAATTCCAATCCGCTTCTTCGAACAGTTTCATGTTGAAATTGATCCCTAAATAATTTAATTTTTTGTTCACATGATATATTTTTTGAATTATTTCCCGTCACCATACCTTTTGCTTCATAGTATGAGATGCTTTTCTCGGCCATAATAATTTGAATTTGCTTTTCATCCTGATATTTTGAGCACATTTTGTTGCAAGCGTTATGATCTCCTTTGCAATTTATACATGTTTCACTCATTTCGCAGTTTCCTTCGTGATAATCTTGGCCACATTTATAACACAATTTTTACCTTTGCACTGTTGACCTGTGTGAGCAAATCTGAAACATCTATTACATTGCAACACTGGTTTCACACGTGGCACTACCTCAACTATTTGTTTTCCAACTGCTATGTATTGTGGTAAAACTGTCGCCTTAAAAGTTACACATAAGACTTGAGTAGGTTCAACCTTAAATGACCCATCATTCCGCCATATTTTCTTCTTCATTCTTTCCATCTTAGTCACTAGCACTGGGCTTTCTATACTGCTTTCCAAATACTGCATTTCAAATTCTGTGGGTATTCCAAACACAAGGCCTTCCTTCTCCACTAAAGATTTAGGAATTCTGGCATTTACTCCTAACTTGTCTAATAACACTTTATTTTTCACAAAGTTATTAGCTTCTTGTGACGTGTTGAATAATGCTCGAACTCTATTTCGTCCACTTTGATCTACATACTTTACTTTCACATTATTATCCATCAACATATATCCAACTTTAACTGGATGCAAATATCCTAACTGTTGGTTTCTACTTTCTATTATCACTAAATAGGGTTCGTTGGCACCTATGTCATACTGGTATATTTTTTCTTCATGATTGGTAGTGTGTTCCATCCTAGAACTTTTGTTACCCATTTCATTTTGTCTTGTATTGTTCTTTCTTTTATTCGGCCCATTTACTTTGTGTGAACTGTCCATAACATCATTTACATCATTTTCTTCATGTTTTAAATCAGATGATATTATATCAATATTATCACTGGTTATAGTATTATTGCATATAGCACTATGTCCGTCCTCAACAATATTGCTTCCCTTTTGATCCATTATGATAAATAAACGAGACAGTTAAAGCACATCTCTAATACAATCCAAAGGGATATTGAACGTCTTAAATTGTAATCGATTTGATTATTATCAATCAACTTTTGTCCTTTTCTATCACAATAGATAATAATCTAAACACTACTTAATCTTACTACACAAGTCCTTCAATTAAATCCACATAACTTTCGATTCAATCTAGCGAATAATCTTGCTTATTGAACCAATACGCCATTTTTTCACTTCCTCTCTTCACATTCACATTTCCAAAATCCGTTTACATAATTATTAATTTTGTTATCTTTAAGAAATGCAGATTAATTCCCGAACATTCGAATCTTGTGCAAGTCATAGATAATAATCGCGCAGATATTGAACTCCCTATTTTCAAATGGAAGTATGACCAGATTCGACTGGAGCGACACAAACATATTATCCCGACAAAAGAAACTTATTTGTATCCCTGCTAGTGATATTTTTATCCTCCTCAAAGAAAATGGAATTGAAGCATGTAGTATACTATTTCCTGACTATGGAACGACTAACAACTGAAAAATCATTCATGTCCATGGTTCTGTCATCCAAGATATCCCTGCCAAAAAAAATGTAGCCTTGTGGATTAAAGAAGGATATCATTCTGCAACTGACCAATCTCACCGAGCATGCATCATTAAAGTGTTCACAACAAACGTAGGTAGGTTCAATAGACATTAAGTTTGAACCTGGCGAGAGAAATTTGGTCAAGTTTTCGGTGCTATTAGTTTCGATAGTTCTTTTTGTGTACGAATTTGTGTTTTCTTAGAATGTAAATACACTAAGTGTTTTTAATGTGTAAATGTTTCCATAAAATTTAATTACTAGACCTCGTATATTTAGGTTCTAAGAAATGTACTTTTAGGTTCCTAAAATAGGCTCTAAAAATCCTAAAATAGGTTCTAAAAGTCCTAAACAAGGTTCTAAAAATATTAAATGAGACTAAAAATCCTGATGTAGGTTCCAAAAAACTTAAAATGGTTCAAAGTTCCTGACAAATACTAATTAGGAACAATTGTGAAAAACAAAATTTCAAAGGAACCGTGACAAATTTTAATAGATCATCCATCCATCCAAACCATCAAATATTAATTTTCTAACAAAATTTTCACTTCTATGCATCATTTTAAAATTATCAACTAGTTATTGTAATACTAATACTTGTGCTGTTAGCAAAAGTTACTTATCAATATGAAAAATGCACAATCTTTTTCATATTATCTACAGACAAAAAATGTAGACTAGAAAGTACCAAAATTAAGCAAGACCACACGGATCAGAAGTTGGCACTTTGGACTCTGCTGGCAACAGTGGTGCGAGACATTTTGCTTTGTTTAGAGCTTGAAAACACATTATGGACTTAGAGAGAGGGAAATCGACAGAGAGTATGTTTCAAACAAGTTAGCCATTGAATATTTTCAATACCAAACAGAACAAATACCTTTCTGTGATGTAAAAATACTGTAAAACTAAAAAAACATACAGAACCCTACAAAAAGGTTTGATTTAGGCGAGAGAACTTAAAATAGATTCTAACAAGCAAAATAGGTTATTTTAGGCACTATAAAACTTCATAAGGTACTGCCTTTTTTGATGAAACGCTGACGTAACTTGTTATTTCTTATTTACCTGCAAAGGAAAAAATAGGTTAAAAACCTAAAATTCGAGCTCTGTCTACAGGGTGAGCAAAAGGTAACTGTGCACCTACACTACGCTTCATTACGCAGAGAAAAACTTCCCTTTCTTGATGTTTGTTGGTACATAAGGACATGGACAGTTGGTTAGTAAGACATTCATTGTTGTCAGCCACCTATTGTTGTCAGTCACCCATTGTTGTCAGTCACTCATTGTTGTTTCTTCATTTGTTTCTTCGGAGCGTGATCTTGCAAAGCGCTTAACTGCATTAGCAATGGTTTTGTTACTCGAAGCTCGTGTGTTTTTGGTGGAACAAGTCTTTCGACATGGAGGTGAATACACGGAAGAAGTGCGAAATAAGTTTATGGAATGGTTTCCTGATACAGATCCACCACATCGTAATGCAGTGCGGCGGTTGATCGATAAATTTAGCAGAACGGGATTTGTGAAGAATGCGCCGAAATCAGGCAGGTCACGAGTTCTAACAGAGGACAAATTACAGGATATTTCGGTTAGAATAGAGCAAAGCCCAAAGAAGTCAATTCGTAAATTGTCACAGCAAGTGAGTGTGTCGTACGGCAGCGCAAGAACCGCACTGAAAAAACACTTACATTTACACCCCTACAAAATAACAGTAGTGCAAAATCTGCAAGAAAGGGACCACGACAAGCATGTTGAGTATTGCCAGTGGTTCAGGGACTAACCATTTCTAATGAAGTTCAACGCTTCGCAAGATCACGCTCCGAAGAAACAACTGATGAAACAACAATCAGAGTCTTACTAACCGTCATGTCCTTATATACCAACAACCATCAAGAAAGGGTAGTTTTTCTCTGCGTAATGTAGCATAGTGTAGGTGCACACCTACCTTTTGCTCACCCGTTATTAATCACCTAGGTTAGATACAATGTTCTAAGGTTCTTAGAACCGCAAGGCAATAGTTTAGGTTACTGACTAGTAGCATATGTATACATTTTCATACCATCAACAAAGAAAAAAACTTTCCAAAATAGAATCACAAATACGCCACTGAGTAGCTTTATATTCGTGTCGCACACCCTCAAACTAAGGCGGGCGGCGCTTTTTCTTTTTCCAGTCAACTTGTGAATGCGGATTCATTTCTTGCTCTCTGATTGGCTGTTGGAAAGTTACGGTGTTCTGATTGTGAGAATATCTTGTTTGCGCTGTACGTTAGGTTAGGTTAGGTTAGATTAGATTAGAAAGCAGCAAATTTGAGCTGAAAATAGGAAATAAGATATTCTCACAATCAGAGCACCGTAACTTTCCAACAGCCAATCAGAGAGCAAGAAATGAACCCGCATTCACAAGTTGATTGGAAAAAAATCACAGGCGGGCGGAGGGAGCGCAAACTTCTTGATGAAAGTTTAATCTGCGATAGAAAAACTACATCCCATCTCACTGTTTAACAAAACTGATGCGTACAAAACAGGTCGTATCTAAGGTGAGTCCGAAATCCCCGAATATCCCATTCCTGTGTACATTTAGTGTAATTTTAGGCGTGCTATACCTCTGATGAGGAAATGGAAGTCGATACGTAATAACCTAAATCTAAATAAAATCCACGACTCTTAAACTAAAACTTTCCCCACGCACACGCTTGCTAATTGAATGTAGGCATATGAAACAATGTTGGTCCAACATTGGAATGAACTTCTGCAGTCTTATCAAAATATCTTATTCCACAATATTAGTCTTCGTTCAGTTTTTACAGGACTTTTAAACACCTCCACTTTGCTACTGACACATCCAATTATAAGAAGTAATATCCCCCTTGTTTCAAGTACTTTCAAGGGGTTGAAGATGTTTCATATTTTTTAAAGAGTATAATATTGCTTATTAACCGTGATAATATTCCTCAACACTGAATTTCTAAGTGAAAATATTTAGGTGACAACTGCTCCCTTAGGCAGCACTAGGAATTGGCGAACTAACAATGTAATACAATAATTCAAAATGCAAAGCTACCGAAACTTTGTTCCTGATGCAGTATTTCAGCCTTTTGACAGTTAGATGCTACTTTTGATGAAAGGAAGAAAGTATCACTAAAGAATATTACTTTCCCAGCTTTTTTCGAACACAGAAACAAGTAATGTCTGAATATTTGCGTGTGAAGCAACAGGAAGCAATACGAGAAGACATTTTCACTTATACGTTTTCTTTTTTGTATATTATTTTCTAGAAAACTTACACATTGGATCAGTGTGCGAATTAACGGTGGGGGATGTCGCGGATTTTTCCCCACAAAAACTTTTATAACCGGCAGAAGAAAAATATTTTAATCCCTCCCTCCCAAAAAAAAATTAAAGCATATGGCATACCATTGCTTAACTATGAAAAATCATTCTGGAAAACAATTAATTAACCTTTAAAACAACTGCATCCTACTTACTTTCAGAGGATTTACAAAAAACTCCCGGATTATCGCAGTTACTCTGTCCATTGTTAATTGAATTATGTAAACCTGCCTTCTAGGCAAATCGAGTTCATTTCGCTAACTTCGTGAACTTTTTCTTTAGAAGTAGATGGCATTTCTCGCCGCACGCCGTCATTGAGTTGAATGGACAATAGAAATTTGGTCAAGTTCTGTCAGTGTTACTAGTTCAACATATACACTTTTAGTGTATATGTTTGGGTTTTCTTAAAATGGAAATATGCTAAGTGTTTCAAACTTACGTGTAAATGTTATCATAAGATTTAATGTCCTAGGTTAGAACCACTGTTCTAAGGTACTTATACCCACGCTATCTCCCGGCCCCCATTCACAGCGCACAACTTTTACGGAATGGGGGGGGGGGTGGCCCGAAGAATGCCCAGCCTCCACCCGCATACATTCGAGGGTATTCGCTTCTGTCCTGGTACCTAAAAAGACCAGGACATCATTTACAAGAATGTCGGTTCCCCCGTTTTTCTTCTTCTCTCTTTTTTTTATCGTTTAAATTTTACAAGTTGTCTTGATTCTACAGGTGCCTTGTGCAGACATTCTGCAGGATCAAGTGCCGAACAGCCCCGGTTTACAAATATATATTAGAATAAGTATAAAATGGTTAAGCATTTGGTATGATATAAGTATAGTGTAAAAATGCATGTCAAGAGAATTTAGAACATATATGCAAGTTATATATAAAATAAGGTAACATTTGATTTATTAATAGTGGGTGGTTATAGTTGAGATGAAGAGGTATAATGGAATCACAGCGCACAACTGTTTTCCTGCTGGATGCTTCGGGGAGGAAGGATACTAAGGTTGCCGCTTGTTGCCCAAATAGGCGTGCAGCGGTAGTCCTAATTGGCTGTTTGACAGCAAGTTTTTTCGTAGGTAAACGCGGCAACAGCGGGTCACCGCCATAAAGGCTGTTCCCGCGCCGGTTCTTAGCTTGGCCAGACACTAGAACTTCAAGGCAATAGTAGCAAACTGATTTCATCCATTATTTAATGGAAACATGGTCTCCACTTAGTCTCACGAAACTTAGCGTATACCCTGTGAACATTTTAGAACTACAGCACTAGTTACCGTACTACACCGTGTCCATAAATATACTGTCATACTTTAAAGTGGTATTACGTCGCTTTGGATAATCGTATTTAAATGAAATTGGTGACATTTGAAAGAAAAACTCATTTTTTTGTGCATGTCAACAATGGACACCAATATCAGCAATGGACAACAATGAACGAGATCAAACCATGAAACTGACATAATTTTAATTTCACTCCTGACAACAATGGACGATGCGGGTTCATTGTTGGATATTTAGCAGGCAGGCAGGTTACATGTGAATGTTTTCCTTTAAAATTGTGTTGTTATTACAGAAGATTTAAGAAGGTAGTTGGTGTGTTTTAGAATATAATTACACGCAGAGTTTGGTGAACGTGTTGGTGTGTTTTATCATTCCACGCAGAGTTTGGTTACAGCGCCTTGAATAACGTAGTGTGGAAAACGGCACGGTTCTGCGCTCTCTGGCTGGTTCCACTCGAAAATGATCCGCTACAGGCGCTGGTGATGGACCCGGTGCTTGGTATTCGTCTGCTTATAATGGAAGTAAATGGAGTTTTCGCTGCAACGTCTGATTCTTTTACATGAAGCATTTCTATGAATGTGATAATTGCTATGATATTTGGTACAGTGGTCGCGAAGATATTAACGAACATTCTAGACAGTCCACCACGTCCTGTTATCGTCATACTTTCGTTAATAATACGGGAGAAAAAATACGCGTGGAATGCTCTTGGCAACTAAATTTTTGTGTATGAATTAGGTTCATTATTATTATCATCATCATCATTTCTTTTAAAGATATACACACTGAAGCATTTGTATTTTTTATATTTACTGTCTCTTTTCTTCCGCTTTAAACTAATCGCGGCGATGATGATAATGATGATTCCATGAAACGACAAGGGGAACCCCACAAAACTTTCTTAGTGCCATCGACATGAATGTAAGAAAACTTTCAAACCAATGGGACAAGCGACACGGGATGTTCACACTGTCACACTAGTGACACACACTTCTAGACTGTAAAATAGCATTCATTGCACATGAGGGTCCAAACAGCAAACGACACGTTCATATGGCGTATTCGCGTGCTACTTGTTACTTCGGTCGGAAAGCTCCTTAAAGGAAGGGTGCTCAGACCGAAGCGACGCGCTACAGCGGGAGTTCCCAACTAAGTGACAAGCGACATGGTGCCTTCAGTCTGTTGGCAAGCGTTCGCTGCTAATTGTGCGAACAACAGATAGGCGACACGACAAACCGCACATTACAACAACAGATCTACGCGACACGATAAGGCACATGTGTCGTTTTGTCGCTTCTGCGTCGCTCAAACTGGGCCATTTCCTCAATAGCTTGCAACATGTTGTCGTGGTTTGTTGTTTGCTCATGCGCGATGCAATGAGTGTCTTGCTTTAGTGAGATTGCGCACCAAAGCGACAAGCGGCACGCGACACTTATTGCTTGAGGATTTCACCAACCGAACGCTGGCCTGTGCTTCCCGTCATACTGCTACGATGTGAAATGTTGCTCTTGATTGGCTCCTTTCCAAGCAACATGTGTCGCTTCGGTATGAAAGTTGCCTTGGACCGAATGACCCGTGTCGCCTTGGTGTGAAATCCTCGTATATTTGTTGCGTGTCGCTTTGGTCTAAAATCTCCTTGAGGAAAAGGTGCAGTTAGAGCTTGTGACCCTACGGTTCGAAAGGCTGCATTGATTTAAGACTGCTCGCTTTCAAGCGACACTTGTGGTTTGTCGCCTCGGTATGAAATATCTCTCAGGATACAATTTATATTGTAAAAACATAGAAAAATAAACTCTAATACACAGACCTGACGTCAGGTTACATTGCGATGTTTCTTCTTGTGTTACGCACGCATGCTATTTATTTATTCATTTTATTTTACTTTTCTTTCCAAATTAATGTCATTTCGTGACTGCAAATCACTCCACGAGTATAACTGTTTCCATCAATTCACGTACCGCCTTGTAAGACAAACAAATCTACATAATATATAACAAAAACTAACAAAGCCGCATTACATTCATAAGAAAATTAGCACCGACATTGATCGCACTGCCATCTATGTTTCTCATCCGTCTGGGGAACCAGTTTCCTGCGTCGTTTTCCACACTACGTTATTCAAGGCGCTGTAGTTTGGTGAAGGCCTTCTACAATTGGCCGCCGAGGTCACCTGACTTGGCGGGTGAGACTTTTTTTATGGGGTTACATAAAAGATTGTGTCTATGTACCCCCATTACCTCAAAACCTGCAAGAACTGCAAATTCGCATCACTTCTGCAATCCAGTGTGGCATGAATGCGAATATCGCCTTGATGTCTGCAGGGTCACTCGTGGGGGCCACATTCAATGTCTATGAGTTGTAAAATAAAATACTTGAGTTTTTCTTTCAAATGTCACCATTTTCATTTAAATACGATTATCCAAAGAGACGTAATACCACTTTAAAGCATGACAGTATATTTATGGACATGCTGTATTTTAAAGTATTTGTGCCTTAAAATCCTCGGATTTTGAACTATTCTTTATCACATCATTCTCTTAAATTTCCCATGCTTCAGACTTGAAACAACCACATTTATGTTAAAATAACAACCATTGTTATGATTCTTATATTTTGGATAACTATAGTCATGTAACGGGATGAATTTTAATTTTGAACCTACTTTTTTATGTATTGTTGCTCCAACTAATAAGACTTCAATAATGCACTAACGTGCCATTATTGTCCTGCGTTGGTTTTATCCGCTTTCCTTACAAAAATGCTGTTAGTCCGACGGAGGGTAAACACGGAGTTTCTAGTACAGGTGACATGCCGGCTCGGGTATGAAGACCTAATTCGTTTTTGTGCTTCCGAAGTGCGATCGGCCAAGCGTGAACCCTCGCTCGGTGGCATGCATCACCGCCCCCTACAGGCAACTGAGCAGCATCAATGAACAGCCAATGAAAATGAGGCACGTTGGTTCGT
This sequence comes from Lepisma saccharinum, assembly GCF_977018435.1. Taxonomy (NCBI): domain Eukaryota; kingdom Metazoa; phylum Arthropoda; class Insecta; order Zygentoma; family Lepismatidae; genus Lepisma; species Lepisma saccharinum. Next base: position 54,773,619 of record NC_139241.1, on the reverse strand, counting down.
CACCGATGGCCAGGTTTTTTTTTTTCACTTTTTTTCTGCGCCATTTCAACTCTATAATCTCATCTCTCCCTTCTCGCCTGTCTTCATAACGTTGGCGAAAAGAATTGCCCTTGCACATCGCTTTGCCCTAGCACGTATTTCTGTACTCTGACCTTTTTCGTATTTCAGCCCTTTTTTGTTCTTTTTTTTTTTTTTTGCACCTGGGGCTTTACTTTCAACTAACAATTAACCTAAAGTTAACCTGTCTGAAAAATCCATACAGCTATTGTGTTTGTAGTGTGCAAAAAAACATTGGATATTCAGTTTCTCGTTTCCTAGCTTTTTTTTAAAAAAAAAGAATAACGTAAAAAAAACAAATGAAGGCACCAGTTCGTTCGAAGAATATATGCCAAAGCTAGCGGGACTTGTATAGAGGATTCAGATTACCACATTAAAACAATTGAATTCAAAACACTCTAATTTAGAGTTAGAAAGAAAGAGCTACTGTTTACTGAAATACGTTGGGCATACATTTGGTTCATCACAAAAGGTAAAGATTTTGTTAAGCTTCAGTTTTCATTGTGTTGTAATGGTACTGTACACGTGTTCTTAGAATGTTGGAATCACTGGGGAAATAATATTATTTGCAGAGTGTGGTCGAGAGGAAAAAAGAAATCGAATTTAGATAATTTAAAGGTAAAGAATGTATCTTGTATGAAACTAAGAAAACGTACATAGTTCTCTAGGTTTAATATTGCAATTATTGATATTTGGACAGTGGATAGGAGGAAATACCCACGATACGAAACACATTTTGTGGCAGTGTTGCCCTGTCCAGAAACACAGAGGATTCAACATTTCAGGGGTGCCCATGGGCGGGTTTGTGGACGCAGGTTCCGTTCACCCAACTTTTGATGAGGGTTTTTTCAATTGCTTTTCTTGTAGTGGCAATTTGACTGAATAAAAATGTCAGCATTGGACAGAAGTTGAACTTTGTTAACATGTAATTATCACTTCGTATACTTCTAATATACTGCTACGGGACGGGTAATAAGTATTGGGGGGGACAGTTCCATGGGCGGAGTTTTAGCTTTTGCTTTGGGGAAAGCCAGACTCTGGGAGAAGCATATGATGTACATACCTGAGGGTTGTTGAACATCCCTTAGCTTATAAGGGGTCCGGAGACCTTCCCCCGGAAATTAAAAAACATCAACTTAAAAACACTGAGTTCTAGGCCTTTTAGATTTGAAAATGTTAAATTTCCTCGGTTAAGTAAACAAATATTAATTAGTATATTGGTTGTCAGTTTTAAAAGAAGCAAAACAGTACGATTATTGCATTTTGCATTTCATTATTATTTTATTGATACAATACTCGTATTAGTTTAAAAAAAGTTACGGTACAATAGTAAGCTTCAGAAATTTTAGAAAAATTAAATTGAAAAGTTCTTTTGATGCCTCAGCAGTAACTGTTGACTCAACACAAAGTCATTTTATGTTTTTCTTTCCTCAAACTGTACACATTAATCAAATTGTCTAAGACCCGCTATTGCGGCGCAATTACCGCACATGCCATCATGCCAAACGTCAAGATTTGCGATATGGATTAATAACAAAAATGTAGTAAATGAACTTAATCATGTGTTATTTTTATAGTCTTCTTTAAGTTGGGGGAGCCAGGCCCCATCCTGGCTCCTCCAGAACTCCGCCTATGGACAGTGTCCAGTTCTTATTAAATTTTAAATCGTCAGGCAAATTCTTATGGTGAGAATAAGCATTAAGTTTTTTGGGGGAAACACTATAAAATTCTTGACTATCAATGTCAAGTCCTAGATTATCACGGGAATTCTACTGGGGGGAGATTGAGCATTAAGTTGAAGGGGGAACTCTCGAGGGGGGAATATCCAGATATTGGATATCAATATTAAGTTTTAGATTGGCACAGAATTTCTGTAGTAAGGGGGGGATCGAACTTTAAAGTTCGGGGGGGGGGGCAATATTAAGCGCTTTGGTATAAAATTCGTATAATAATTTTGTCTGTCATTTTTCTATACCATTTGGAAGACGTATGGTATCAATCTGAATTATTCGCTAAGCGGGGTGGTAGTGGGTGTCATAATCATCCGTCTTTGCTCCTTTACTCTCAAAACAAACATTGGCTACATTTAAAAGTAGCGAAGTAAAATATAGCACCGACTATTAAACAAGAAGTCTACGGGTAAATTTTCGTTATTTTACGCCGCTTTACTGCCATTTTAGGATAACGAGGATGAGCGATGATTAGACACAGCCAGAGGCGTCTCCTGAACGCATGCGGTGCATGCTGCGCATGCGTCAATTGTGGGAAAAAGGACAGCTTGCTCTGCGACGACATTAATGAGCAATTCTACATTCTAATTTCTTCATATAGGAGAAATATTTATTTTACACGAGAGCGCTCAACTAGGATCTGAAGTGAAAGAAAGCAATAATTCTTTTCCCACAATTGACGCATGCGTCACTTCAGATCCAAGAAATGTATTATAATATGAGCGCTCTCGTGTAAAATAAATACTTCTCCTATATGAAGAAATTAGAATGTAGAAATGCTCATTAATGTCGTCGCAGAGCAAGCTGTCATTTTTCCCACAATTGACGCATGCGCAGCATGCACCGCATGCGTTCAGGAGACGCCTCTGGACACAGCATTAGCTACGGACGAAGGCAAAGGGCAAAGCCCAGAGCCAAAATGGATGCTGAAGGGGCAAAAGGAGAAGAAAATTGGAAAGAGTAAATGTCGTGGCTCCTTGTGACAATATTGACTAGTATTAGTATTATTGCCAGTTTCAAAATAAATACCCTAAAAATGTTCTTGCTCGTCTCGCTCGCATTTCTACTTGCAGTCTATGAGGGCTGATCAAAGAGTGGGGGAACAGGTCGCTAGAAGTGACCTCTCCTGAAAACCTGTATTATTTTTTACTGATAACGATATATAATTTTCATGGTTCACATTTTGTGATAATATTATATACGAATTAATTTCTTAATTTTATATTGCTTTTCTACCACTTGCGTCAACTGAGACGATGAGGATGATTGATATAGTTATGAAATGGATGGTAGGACATGATGATCCATGCCTTACACAAATTTCTAAGTTGGGACTAAGGAATATAGATTCGTCTTATGATTTGTCAAGTAGTAGTTTTTAACTCTAATCTTTTTCAAAGAGTTCTGCGTTGACAGCATGTGTGTTAAGCGATGATGATTCGATGAAAACCAACACTTCAGTGAACTTTCTTAACAATGACTCTAATATCAGTAAAGAGAACATTTCCTTACGAGTAGCTGTTGTTAAGAAACCAATTCTTGAAACTTTTTCTGGAGGTCTCACGGCACCCAGCTGTTGTTTGTTATGGCTGGGCCTGGGGGTATGACTCACGCTGCTGTCAATACTCAATCGTTCCCGAGAATCCAGGTCCACCATGCAAACCTAAGCGACATTTTGTTATTTGGGTTGCATAGACAACAGGCTTTAAGATGTTACGATATCGTAGGTTACGTGGCCCACAAACTACTTTCTCTAACTGTGCAGGGTAGCACTTTACGCTTATAAAATGTGTTTCTCAGATTAAGAAGCTTCAGATATAACGTGGAACTTCCACTATTCACATAATAGCTGGTATTACGTGCTACCCGAAACAATATACAGCCTCAGTAACGGCGCTATTAAGGAAGTACTTTTCCGTCACGATGTTATGGATAGCATAGCCCTTTGAAACCATGTTTCATAAATCAGATTTTGTGATTGTTAGATTTTCCTGTTAAAAAAATACATATGGGATTGCATTCAACAAGTCCTGCAAGCACATATCTATAACATGCTCGGTTGTTTTTTATCTGTATTTCCTGCGCAATTCTACACTTTTCTCGTTAAAAAAATTGTGAAATCATGGTCTAGAACCGGATGTGTCGTCATTATGTGCTCTCTTCCGGAAAGAACGAAGGGTGCACATTTTGCCAGGGGAAAAAAGTAGGATTGGTATCCCACCACACCCGGGATGTGTTCATTTGAATTCTTGTTGCTTTCTAAAACTGACTTATTTGCAGAGCTTTTGTCCTTGCACACACAAACATTGTCTTCGCAAGTTCACCACGCCCATAGAGTAGGCGTGAATTAAAGGGGGGCTGCAGGGGATACCCATATGGGTTATTTTATACCCTCATAACAATATAATCGTCATATTCGTTCTTTGTACGTTACGAATGAAGGAAATGAATACCTTACCGTTACAACAGATATTGAACTTGTTATGATTAGCAATACAGAGTAAGGCAGGAAAGTTGTGTTGTACAATAAAGTACGTTGTTAACTTAACGTTAGTCTTTATAATAATAGTAAGACGACGAGACAGAGATAGTCCAATTACATAGGAAACAAACCCGCCGTAGTTGCTGGCATAGGCGCCGACTCCATGGGGCTTGGGGGGGGTTCGAGCCCCCCCCAATGTTAACGATGTGGAGCAGAGCCCTCCTAATAATTTTGCTTAAGAGGATCTAATGTATTATTTTGCTTCTCTTGTAAAGTTTACTCTGAATTGTGCCACATGAACTGAACTTTAAATACACATTTGAAATGTTCTAGAGTCTGTGTGCAGCTAAGCAGGCTCAAGTATCACATTGAAGGTATGAGTAGAGTTATTTACTTTAAAATTCGTATTAGAAATGTGTATTTTCTACAGTGAATTAAAGTTAATAAATTTTTAATAAATGCATAAGTCTATTCATGTTTTATAATAATAATAATAATAATAACAACAACAACATCAACAACGATGATGATAATAATAATAATTGATTACATAACGACGTAATATTTCGTAATTATATTAAGATTCATATGATTTTGAGGGAACAGACATTTTGGTGTGCCGTGTTGAGTCTAGGCCCGTCTGGGGTGCACCGTGAGTAAAAAAAGGTTGCGGTACACTGTTCTAGACCATCAATTTCGGGGGCTGAGACCGCTAAACCATCAACTTTGGGGAGGCTATGACCAGAGACAGCAAACCACACGACTTATTACTATATACTAAGTAGGCTATGTAATTTTTTTTTACTAAAAAGAGTTTCAGAAGACGATGTGCATGAACTAGGGTAGTGGATGGGACGTTCGGGCTACAAATGGCTCTAACATGACATTCAGAACGAGATCATTGATATATTAGGGAAATCTGTTTAGCGCTCCGTGGTAGCAGATATTAAAAGTCGGGAATATTTTGCTATTATGGTTGACAAAACTTGTGACATATCCATCCGTGAACAATTGACATTTTGCATTCCAACTGTAAATGACAATTTTAATATTTCTGAGGAATTCATGGGCTTTTACGAGATTCCGAACACTGAGGTCAAAACTTAAAAAAGGGAGAGAGTGAGTCATTCATTAATTTATTTCAGTGATCAGAGCCCCCTTCCCAATAATTTTGACAAGTCGGCGATCCTGGCACTTGCTGGGAACTTTCGTGGGCTTAAAAATACTTTTTTAAAAGAGAAAAATATTGTTCAATAACAACAATAAGATTTCTCTGCACTAAATTTCTAAGTGAGAGTATTAGGAGTTCCCCCGCCGTACGAATGCTCATGCGTTGTCTTCATTAGACAAAATTGGCAATAAAAGCTACGCTTAATAACAATTCAAATACAAACAAATCTCAACTTAAAACCATGGACCAATAATATGCTTGCTCCATAGGAACTGACAATATGACAAAAGTGTACCAAAGAGCGTGGGTGTAATTTTGTGCATCGAGTGTCTGTATAGCTATATAGAAACTCTCTCTCATGTTGCTTCAAACCGGAAGTTGAAAGAAATGTGGAATGTACATCCGTTCTTTGGAATAAAGGGTTGGATTTATATGCCCAGTCTATTATTCTATATTTCATACGTGCAATGATGAAATCGGGCTGTCATATCCGTTGTTGATGTGCGTGAAGATTAGATATGGATTTCCAAGCTTTTTGGTGTCCATTTGGTGGTAATCGTTGCGCGTCCATTACTGAACTTAAGCTCAGTGGCAGCTGGTGGTCTGGCTCTGTGGGTGTGCACATCCAGAAGATTCATCACCCCTCCCGCATACTCACATTCGTTTTTACGTACATAATGATGCTTAATGTATTGGCAACCCGTTATGACTACCTATCACTGATGATGAGGTTATGGCAGAATTGTGTCATAAAAAAAATTAAAATATGAGGTTTTTTTACAACTTTCAAATACGTTGGTCTTCATTCACGAGAAGAACTATGTTATTGGGCTATAGATAAGTCAGCATTCAAAAACCTGACAATATCACTCAAAACATAGGAATACTGATCTACGAGGGTTATCTCATAAATAATGCACATTATTTTTTTTCTGGCATGTTTATTGAATGTTAGACAGTATCTCCTAACAATCCATCAGTGTAGTCTCCCTGCTTCTCAATAACCGTGTCCCAAAGCCTTGGGGGGATTTGCTGTGCCAGCAGGGAACTTGACTGGTACCGCTGCAGAAAACTCTTCAAGGACCGGCCCCTGTGGCAGAATGGAGGTTAGCATATCGCGCTACGACGCCAGGGGTCCCGGGTTCGAATCCTGGCCTGGGCATGGATGTTTGTGAGTGTCAATTCATCAATTTCATATAATCACTCATCCCCATCTTCGAAAATTAGTCAAAAGTGGCAGAAAAAGCGAAGTAAAATAAAGAAAATGAATCAATCAAAACTCTCCAAGGATTGGGGGGGGGACGTTTTCCACACATGGCCTCTTTCAACTTGGGGGAATAAATCGAAGTCTGGTGGACTCATGTTGGGACTGTATGTCCAGTGATTCATACTTTCTACTCATAATTGCTTAGCAAATCGGTCACTGCCTTCCCCACGTGCGGGAGTGCAAAATGGGTGGACCATTCCGAAGCAAACCAGGTCGGTTTTTGTGCATTATTCTAAGTAATTGATCCAGGCACGTTAATATGCTGTTCTCACTGGCGTACGCAGAAGGGGCTGATGGGGCTACAGCTCCCACCGAAATCTTGAGAAAATCACATTTTCAAATAAAAACAGTAAAAAACTCGGGCAAACCTCCCTTGAAATGACCCCCATTTGCCATTTTTGAGAAGGGAAAATTCTAAATATACGAAATATCTTATTGTGTATTTGGCCCCCTTAGAAAGCAGCTATGTACTACTCACCTTTACAATTCCAGCCCCCCCCTCCCGAAATAAAAATCCTGCGTACGCCAGTGGCTGTTGTCACACTAGTTCTTCCATGATGATTTTAGTAGGCGGCCATTTTGAAGGTCACTCAATTTTTTAAAAAATGGAAACCTAATTTTTTGGTTTCATATTTTTATTCCTCTTACAAAAATAAACAAACTTTTATAGAAACCATTTCTCCATTCCTCGCGTAGTTTCACAGATATTTGACAAGTAAGAAGTGATAACAGAAATTGATACTATTTCACAAGCATCGACATTTTTTATTTCAAAAGAGAAATAAGTTAAACATTATCACGTTTTACAAAAGTAATATTATTCAAATTTTCAATTTCTTTAATAGAAAGTGAATTGATAATCGTGAACAACATTATAATTATCTTGTGAGGACCCGGAGGACTGTTACAAGAGTAATCGAAAACTGGATTCAAAGGCGACTGGAACTAAAAAGGACGATGGATAGTTGTAGCACATCGCCCACCCTCTTTATCACGTGCACTATTTAAGTTAGTCTTGTTAGTGGTTCCAAACATGTGACATGGCATCGTCAACAAATCAACTAACTTTTGCGTGTGCAGTCCTTCACCATGGGCGTCGGGAGGGGGGGGGTGTCGAACGGGTCGGTGGACCCCCCTAGAAATTGATATAGTTCATTTAAATATACAGGAAAACAGAAAGTTTGATACTGTTATTGTTAAGAACAGAAATAAAGTTCATTTAGTTAGTATTCGAACAGAAAAATCAAAGTAATAGTGCATTGGATCGAAAACATTGAGTGAAAAATACAGAATCAAGGTTATATTCTACCACTTCATCCAAAGAACAAATCGTTCCACAGTTTTCAAAATTCTAATAATTTCAGTTGTACGTGAGAGGCCACATAACAAACTTTATGAAAAACCTAACATTTAAAACTTTTTCTTGAACGAAACATCTAAAAGTTAATATCAAAATGCATTTCAGATACGAACTGCATAAAATGCAAAAAAAAAAAAAAAAAACAATAGAAAATAGTTGTGCTGGTATTCACTAGTTTGGTGGATCGAGTCTCCCCATGTATATAATAATAATAATAAAATTTATTATTATTATTTAGAATAAAATTTATTTTTGTTAGTTTACAATATTTATTATTGTACTCGTATTTATTATTGTACTCGTATTTATTATTGTACTCGTATAATAACATTTATAACCGTCGTAATAATACTTATTATTTTTCTACTATTCAACTTTTATCATTTGCCCTCCCCCCCCCCCGCAAAAATTTCTGGCCACGCCCATGTCCTTCACCAAGTACTGTTGTCGTTCTACCTGTACGTGTACCCTCCGTGTTTGTTAAAATGTGTAAAACACTTTGGATTAAACTATGAATTACGTCAACTTTTTGCTCATATAGGTTTATCGCAGCTGGACCTAGAGTTTAAAGTGGAATCCGAACCACTGTGCAATATTAGTTTCGTTTTTGGAATATCTGTTTTCTTCTCAACTATTTCTGAAACTATGTTTGTTTATTTTCGTAAGAGGAATAAAAATATTAAAAAAAGAAATATGTTTCCATTTAAAGCGTTTGAGAAATCTTCAAATGACCTTCGAATTGGCCGCCTTCTAAAACACACATAATGCCATTCTCTTTCCCCCTTAAATGCTGGATCTGCAGCGTCAAATACGATCAGTAGATAAAATCGAGGACACCTTGTTTTTACAGCGTTTTAAACACTTGTTTGTCACCATAAAAATCACATAGCATTTTAAAATGTTCTTATACATACATTTCCACAAGAAGAACTTCAACCAACAATTTGCTGACTTTCTACCTCCGTGATTTCAAAGAAACGAACAAGTCCACGAGTCAAGTACTCAAGTCTGCAATTTGTACCTTTCGGGCACAGAGTGGCTCCCGAACCACTGTGCTGGAAGTTTCTCCTTATGAACAGTGAGTGCGTCCTGTTGAATAAGTGGATACGGATTTTTCTGTAAGTGATATCTATTCTGAGTTTACTTTACAAGGACAGGGTACTACAATACCGTAGATTCGGAGAAATAGACAACGTCCTTCGGGGGCGAAATAATCTGTATCACACACTCGAATAATTTCTAACCAGTGTATTGCTAACCCATCTACTATGACAGAAACAGTCCATTTCGCGGACTTAGAGTTAAATGCCAAGTTAGACGATGATTATTTTGGTGCTTCCTTGTCCGAGGACATACATTTACCAGACGGTCAAGACGAAGACATTGGAAAAAGACTTTGTGAATTAGGTTCTGACGATCGTGAGAGTGTCAATAATGTAAAATCTCGTAAAACCGCTGACACTGTTGAGTCACATTATACCATTGACCTATATATAAAATGGAAGAATTGCTTTACGGCACTAAAGTGAAGCCATTCTCTCGCTTAGTTACGCCAGGAAACGGGGGAAGAAGAGCTAAGCAGACGAATTTTTGTGTAGCGGCAAATGGATTTTTACGACAGATTATTTACGAAAGAAAAGCCATAATTTATGAGAAAACATTACAATGAGTACATTACCTGCATTCAGACACCACTTTCTGTGCATATTCTTCCTACTTGTGGATAAAACGTGTGTCACATTTTAAAGGAAAAAACACTTAACATGTAAGAGTGATAACAAGAAGGGAAACTGAATAGACACTGACTGTTGGAAAGGGTTATCAGGAGTGAGCTTTTACGTAATACTTGGCATGTATTTACTTGTGATTAAGGAAATATTTTTTTACATAAAATATCATAATTCTAGCATAAACAATGCATAATTGAGTAAAAGTATCTGAATTATTCCTCATATCTACCAAACAGAACCTAAAAAATTTCAAAAGAAAGTGGGAAATTTCGAAACGTTACCTTTTCCTAAAGTATTTACCTAAAGCATTTATACTCGGTTATACTCAGTATGTCAAATTGAAGTAGAGTTTGCCCCCAACAAATTTTAAATTTATTGCTTGTCATTTTCATTTTTGAAAAACCTTGGTGCATTACTACGAAAATTTCCTTGATTTTTCTAGGATTTACAGGCTGGTAGACAACCTGATAGCATGCTTTTGGGCACAAAATTAATGCACAATTAACACTTTCAGTAAAAGAAAAAACAACTGAATCACTGTCAACAAATCTCAAACAATATTTAACACTCATTTCGAAGATTCCACACATTTTTTCCTTCGTGTGAGTCTTGCAAAAAACATGCATTGTATGAAAGTTAAGCCATAATATCGAGGCACTTTTTTGTGTGCACTATTAAAATTTAGGAACTCCTGCTTGACATGCCAACAATATACACAAATTGCTCGTAAGCATGGCATGTAGATAATACTAAAATTTTACGACAAAAAAATCTATCTGGAGATTAATTATTTTAATTCACTTTCTTATTTCTGGTTAGCTTATCTCCATGATTCAATTAATTTCATATATGCATAAGTTATGAAAATTTCCAATCGGTTATCACAAAATTTAATCACTTGCGACAGTGAAACAATTGGGTGTAAACTTATTCGAAAGCTTTCGCTATAACATTTCATTACCGCCATCAACTTTTTTTAATTACAGTCATCAACTTCTAATAAATACATTTAGGCTTATATTTTAAGAATGATACCGATGAAAAGTAGACACCGGGCAATTTTCTAAACGATTTATACATCCAAACGTCGAACACGACTGTACCATGTTCAACCCACTTAAGCCTCGATAAATTGTTCGAAAAAGCACATACCAGCTATTAATGTAAAGAAGAGACACCTAATAAGATATTCATCTATAACACTGAATACAAAATTATGGTTAAATTATGTTTCTTTTTGTGCTATACGAAAGCAAAGAGGCGAGTAAATATACGCTAGCTTATGGGATCACCAGGTTTTCTTCCCTTCTTCCCTGGAGAAACTAATAGCAAAAATGGCTTCAGTTTTCGCAGCCGATCAGTGTTGCAGCGAGCGTTCCAGTTATATATAGTTCAATGCATTATAGTACATATCGCACTGATCACCCAGGACCGTACGTGGTCCTTCTAGAGTGTTTCAAAAGTCGCAGACTCCTATAAATATCTCGGAGTTTCGACAAAAAACTAACGTGGAGACTCCATATCGAATATCTCAAAGCAGGAGGGGGGGGGGGAATTAATAACATATTACGAAGCATATCCACTACTAAGTGAGGGAGGAGTCAGTCATCCATACATCATGTTATTATTTTATATATTACAAAGACAGGCTTTAAGTACTTGTCTCGGACTTATGCCTTCCAGTCCAAACGTGAGTGTATATGAACAATCACTCACAGAAAGACGGAAAAATTTAACACTACAATTTCTTCTCAAAATATGGGCTATACACCCACACCCTTTCAATAGAGAATTTGCCATACAACGACAATAGGAGATCATAAAGAGCATAGAGCACTCAAACCCCCGGTATTATTTCTTATGCAGTTATTTTATAGATACAGAGGTCTATCAGATGTCATTTATCCATGAACACCCACTCATATATCAATTAAATATCCCCATAGAGCCAAAATTAGACATCCATTACGTTGATCGTGGCAAACATGGAAACTATCAAGAAAGATGGCCGGAGTCGACATTAATATATACGGACGGATGAAAAGATGATACCTTTATATCCCGTCCCAGAATGTAATTCGACAATTTAAATTACCTCCTGACGTGTCCATATTTTCAGCGGAATGTTACGCAATATATAGAGCATGCAGTGATGTGCGTCTACGCGTAAACAACGATTGTCGACATTCTACGTGGAGACAATGTAAACTATGGCCCTGTCCGAAAGGCACAAAGTACAGACGGGATCAAATGAAATGTACTTCCGTTCTCCTACCAACTCAGAAGCGAGTTGGAAACTCTTCATTGCGCCTGTATAGATAAGAAAGTGGGGGAGGGCAGTAGCAGACAAGGCCAGCACCCAAACTTGTTTCCGGCAAGCTTTCTGTTGGAGTCTTGGCAGTTTGTGGAAGGATTTTGTGTTCCTACCACCCCCCTCTCCGCCTCCCTCTCTCTCTCCTTGTGTTTGTGTGTGTGTGCGCGTGCACCACACCTGTTTCATTTTAAGTTTGACTTATTTGTATTGCATTGACTAATTGCTGGCCCGTCTTGGAATGAACCAGGTTAGCAATGGAGACATAATGAAGGATCAAAAATACAAAACTTCGTGGCATAAGTAGTTAGTAGTAGTAAAGGTAAAGTTCGTCGTGCGTATAGAACCGTGCCATGAAGGAACATTTAGGGGATGTGGCAGTAGGGAGCCGTATATTCTCGAATCCGGCCATTTTGGAGGTCATATTATCAGCACCATGCTCCAGCCGTCTTTACTCCCCAGGGATGTAGTAGAAACGATTTTGATTTGATTCTTTATTTTATTTCGCTTTTTGTGCCACTTTTGGCTAATTTGCGAAGATGGGAATGAGGGATTATATGATGAAATTGATGAATGGACACTCAGAAACATCCAAGCCCAGGCCAGGATTCGAGCCCGGGACCCCTAGCGTCGTAGCGCGATATGCTAACTACTCCGCCACAGGGGCCGGCTAGTAGAAACGAGAAAATAAAAAAAAAACATTCTGCGTATGTGACAGTATTTTTTGGATATTGTCTTGGAAGTATCTGTTAACATCCTAATCTGCAATTTTGTTTAAGGATAAAACTAGTTGAACGCCGCGAGTGTTCCTGAGAAGTAATGAGCATATCACATAGATTAATGCGCAATAGTTTAGCTCGGGTTTTTCTAAAAAAAGAAGGAAGGATATACAAATCAATTCTACGAATGCTTACGTCATTGTGACCATGGAGTGCATTTTCCACACTAACGAGGATCTGGCGTCTAGACATAAGGACCGTATAATGGTCTGTGGGGTTTGGACTGTGTCCTATCCATCTACGTTTGTAGTTGTCTTTTACAAATTTCATCTTAACACACCTTTCATCCTTATCTTTGTGATTACCCAAAAGTGGAAGAAAAGTGAAATAAAATAAATCAATCAATCTGTTATTGTGTCCCTGCGTTTTTCAATTTTTCTTCATGACCGAAAATTAATGTTTCACTGATGTAATGCATCATTATAATCATGTGAAGTATTTTCCGTCATCATCGTGTGCTTAATCATTCCTTAAAGCATAGACTCTAACACTGTTGTCCTTAGTGTAATTGATCTTATTGTGTGGAAGTTTTGATGTAGGCAAAAGAATGGTTAAGAATAAATCTCAATTGATTGTTCGAAATTTAAAATATAATAACTCCGACGTGACGAATATTAACTGTTCTTAGATCGATGTCAAAGAACGATTTCTCCTAATTAAAAGGTGGTAGAGTGGTTAGCACAGATTGCTTAATCAATGCTTGCCTTGGCATTGTGTTCATTCGGTGTTCACTGTGAATGTCCCTTCATTAATTTCATCATTTCATCGACCATCCTCATCGTCGCGATTAGCGACACAAGAAGCGAATTAAAATAAAGCACATCAATCAATCAATAGAACATAGGGTCCCAAGTTTCATAGAGCAGTATGCAAAGCACTCGGTCATGGAGGCCCTCAAAATTGAAATAATAATTGCAACAGAAAACCTGATATTAGAGTATTTTAAGAGTGTAGGCATATTAACAATTCACGTCAATCAACAACACTTTCACCTGTATTGTGTGATATATGGTTCTGCCCTAACACTTCATTGATTAATATACTTTTATTTTACTTATCTTTTTGTGCTACTTTTGGCTTCTTTGCGAAGATGGGAATGAGTGATGATATGATGAAATTGATAAATGGACACTCACGAACATCCATGCCCAGGTCGGGATTCGAATCCGGAACACCTAGTCCTGAGATTTCGGCCTGTGTATGGAACTGCTGGCCATCCACAGTTGTGAGGAAATTGGGGAGCTAAAAATGAGTAGCGTGACTCGGTAACGGAAACCTACAACGACTGAAGGCTTGTCTTGCTGACCACACGTCACCCCATAATTCCCACCTCAGCAGGTGGATGTGAGGCCGGCAGTCGGTAGGTAGGACCTGACCCTCACGGAGAGAGAGAGAGAGAGACAGAGAGAGAGAGAGACAGAGAGAGAGAGAGGCAGAGGCAGGCGGGGAGGGGGTGGGTGCTAGGCATACAAAATCCTTCCACAAACTGCCAAGACTCCAACAGAAAGTTTCCCGGAAACAAGTTTGCGTGATGGCCTTGTCTGCTACTGCCCTCCCCCACTTTCTTATCTATACAGGAGCAATGAAGTTTCCAACTCGATTCTGAGTTGGTAGGAAAAGGGAAGTACATTTCATTTGATTCCGTCTGTACATACTTGAAGCATGGTCTTAACGGAAGTGACGTCACTTAGTACAGTTCGAAAGAGTCAAGTTCACGAGGTATCGAGACCACAGGACAGGGCACACGAACTTGGAGGCTTGGTCACGTGAGAAGTGGACTTGTTGTTCATTTGATTGAAATCGCGGAGGTAGAAAGCCAGCAAGTATGTTGCAGTATTTCTAAGGTGTGGAAATGTATGTATAGACCGTGTTAAAAATGTAAACATAAACATTGGTGAGGTCTTGCCCGGTCCCCCCGGAACTTCCGGTTTAGGCCAGTGCAGATTCACCGGGATACGAAGTAAGAAATGAGCGCTTGTTTTCATTAGTTGTGCGACGATAGTCAAGAAAGGTATTTGTTAAAGTTCTACTATAAAGGAGTGGACGTCTAGAATCCGTCGGATGATCAACTGCAGAGTAGATTATTAAAATATGACGTGTCTTTGTGGCCACCACTTGTATACCATACTACACGCACGACGAACTCAAAACGTACAAAAGTTTAGATATATTCAATTATTTTGTAAATGGAAAAGTCAGGGAAAGATAATTGTATAAAACTAGTGATATTATTATATTATAAAGTAAAGTAGAGTAAAGTAAAGTAAAGCTTAAGCGAATCTTTGCCAACAAATCTGCAGAAGTAATGACACATAACAAATGCTAAAGTAAATATATGTGCTTTCAACGTCGCCTTTCCGCCTGAGGGATTTAGGGAAAACCTATGATATGGCATGGCACTTTCACTTGCACGATTATACTTCAACCAACAAGGGAGTTTTCAGACTGAAGCGACAAGCGATATCGGGATTTCGCAGAGAAGCATTGAATCTAAAGCAAACTATTCACCAGCCACGCTTGCGCTAATAACAGGCCGGGGCAACACAATGCACGGTATTGATAAAACGGCCCAGTCCGAGCGAAGAGCGACACCTCCAATTTGTCGTGTCGCTTTAATTCGGAAGGTGTTTTTTTTATTTATTTTTGAATGTTGGTTTCCAAGAAACACATATCGCTGCAGTCTGAAAGCTTCCTTTCGAACCAATTCATCACGAGAAAATGCACGTGTCGCTTGGACTGGACTGTTGTTTTGTCAGCACCATGCAGCGTGTCGCCTCGGTCTGTTGTACTCGTATGCAAGGTGAATTGTTTCCTTTAGAGTAAAGGGACTGTTGCTTGTCGCTTCGGGGTGTAATCTCCGTGCCACTTAAAAGTGAATCCTCTGTGATCAATGAAATTTTTCGAACCGAAGCGACACGACAAGCTGCACGTGTCGCTCAGATTCCCAATGGCGTGTATTGTGCCGCCTGAGACTTGATTTCCCATGAGCGGTAAATGCTTATTTATAGACTAAATGGGCCTTTGTCGCTACTAGTATAAAAGTATATAATACTGGGACGAGAAAGTATGAGCCCCCCCCAGGCAGATTTGGCTACACTTAAAACTAGCTCAACATGCCCATATGAGCTTTTTGCTCTAGTGTGGCACCCTGTCTAATCCAAGATTTTTGTAAAAATGCCTTCGGGAATTTCCCGTGAAAGTATGACCCCCCTCAGATTGATTTGCCTACACTTACAAAAGCTACATCTGCCAGATTGTTGTCCATAAGCTTGTCAAAAATATGCCCCTCTTGATATTGTTTTGGATACACTTAAAACTAAGCCAAAAAGCCACCCACACCCACCCACACCCACACATATTTACTTCTGGTTTAAGTTCAATTGAACACCAGCCTCAACTCATATATCTAATACTAAGACAATGTAATATGCAGAGGCCCTCTAGAATTGCTCTGTGACTCTCTCATTTCTTACATCATAAACATATGATTTTTCACCTATAAGAATAACACTACATATGGTGTCATCAGGAAGTGTATCATGGAATTCACAGATAATTTTAATGTTTGTCCTGTCATTAACCACAACTTGTTTCCTTTTTGAAGTGTTGATGACAAACATGGGTCTCTGTGCTTTGAATTCATCTGGTGTGTAATACATGTCAGTATTGCCAGTAGTGACCCTTTTGTATGCTGAAAATGCTTCATATAATTTAAGAAAATCATCCTTGGACATGTCTAAATTATAATTTTCTCTAGGAAATACCTCATTTCTGCCATTTTTAAGATATATGTTATTGATGTTGCAGTTATCAAATTTACTTGAATTTTTTTCTTGATTATTGTGTCTTCCAGTCTGAAACAATACCACCACAAAATCTGGCATGTCATATTGTATACTGGAGAATGAATTTGTAGCATCAAACTCATAATAGGTACCAGTGGCAGGCTTCTGTACACATTGATATGTATAAAATTGTAAAGGAATCTGTGGATTTTTTAGGATATCAGCTTTGTATTTAAGAGCATAACTGGCTTCATATTCAACAACTGGAATTCTTAGCTCCATAGTCTGAATAATGCATTTGCCTTCATCAGGTAGGGTATTAGGCAGAGCTTCCCCTGTAGAGTTTAATGAACTGTACCTCATCAAAGCATTATTATCATTGGCAGCTCTTCTAAATGTGATTCTTAAACCACCCTTCCACATAATATCTTTGTAATCTGAGAAGAATCCTGGCAACAGGCGCATGGGAAACAGCACTGTGTGGCTTTTGGATAATATTTTATCACCAGCCTCAAATCCACCTATTTTGTAGTAAGAAGCCTCGGTCTTGGATAATTTTAGTGAGGCCAAAGCTGTAGAGGTAATGCCGGGGTAATCTACTCTCTTTATAACAACACCATGTTTTCTGATCTCAATTTCAGAGAACAGATGTGGCACAAAATTGTCTACCAATCTTATCTTTGAATTTGCCGGATAATCTGTTCCATCGAGCTTTACAACATCAAATTTGATGTATAGATCTGCTCTGTGGGGGTGTATAAAGCCATCCCCTACATCAAGATCAACCTCAATCTCTGTGTTGGGTTGATTTAAATTTGCAAATGTCCTCCTGTTTGGGGGGAATGATTGTAGCTCATAACTCTCAATATTTTCCATTTTTTTTGTATGTATTTTTATTTAAATATTAATTTCTATGATAGCAGTTGTTGTGGCTCCAGCAAAATCAACTAATTCTTCTTTTTCATTAGTGACAATCAACTCAATATAATCTATTCTATTATGGCACACAGGAAAATATAATGTTGGTGATGGAGTGTAGATGATCGGCTCCATAAATTCAGAGTTAGGTTTGAATGTTGCAATGATGCCAGTTTGTTTGTGAGTGCCTATGCCATTTGATTTGGTGATCATACCCTCAGCCACATTACAGTGAATATTCAGAGTCTCTATGGCTAAGAATTTAGGTATATTAATAGCAGTGTGTTTAATGGCTGGTTCAAGTTTTGTGTTGTTCTCAAAGCCTAACAGCTCTCATATAGTACCCAGATCCACTGTCTCTGTAGCAGATACAATCTCTACTCTGTGAGTGACAGAATTTTGAGTTAACACTATACCTCTGGGTAACTGAGCATTTAGAGTGGACAGATTATACTGCCCTGGAGTGATGACAATTTTTTGATCACCAACTGCAATTGTGTTGTTGTGGTGTGTAATATTAGGGATCAAGTACATGCCATAAAATGCTCTGAGAGCTATTGTTTTGGGATACACTATATCATCATGTAATTTGAGTTTCAATATTGAATTTTGGCTGGTGAGATGGAATACCCCCATGATGCTTCAGATACCACAAGGCTTTTTGAAAATTTTCAATTGATGGTTTATTTATTTGAGACAGATATCTAAGAACAGATAAACACAAATGTCCACAATTAACATCTTTGAAATTTTGAACACGGGCATTATTGTAATAAAGATTAGCTGATTTTAGATATTTTACTATATTTTCAGGTGGAACACCTCCAAATGAATCAAACACAAATGCCTCATTTTTTAAATATTTAAGATAACAGATCCAGTGAGTGCCCTGATTTTTGTACTTATCCAAATTAACTATGCCACACTCTTTGTTGAGTGGTTGTTCTGGTAAAGAATCAGACATGTACACACCTCTAAAATTTTTGATGCCCAGTGGCTTGATTAAAGCTTCAATATCTTGGTTTGTAAGGGGCTCTTGTTTTTTTTAAACTTATTCATGGCTCTCTTAACACCTTTGCCTTGTTTTTCCATAGCTAGATTATGACGCTTTATTTCATCTAATTCTGCCTTATTCTTCTTGGCATCTATTACTGTTTTTGCTATAGCAGCTGATCCCCCAGCCAAGCTCCCAACAGCCCCCAAAGCTGCTAAGATGGCCGGGATAGAAAATATGAAGCCACCCACATGTGATTTTTTCCTGGAGTGCTGTAATTTTTTTAATTGGGGGGGTGCAAAGTAACAATTTCAAACCATGGCCCTTGGCAAGACAAGAACTTTTCTTCTTGCGCTGCTTTTTGGTTAAAAGACTATCAATAGTTTTAAGAGATTTAAGACCTGCATAAGGTATCTGATACATAACACCCTTGGCCTTCATCCTAGGTTTATTATATATATATATATATTCACAACCCCCACCCCAGTTTTTGTTTGGTGTTCATAGCTATGGTGGTTCCCAATGCTGCTATTCTCTCACTTAAAGAAGCATCTTTGTTTACAAATCTACCAAATGCAGCCTCTTCTAATTTCTTGTCTGCAACATGTCTCTTGTCAAGATCAGAATGTGTGTTGTATGATATGTCATGGTCTCTACAAGCAGCATCTAGGGGATTAACACCAGGATCACCTCTGTTTAATCTATGGTCCAATTTTGTGCCTGGACCACAATACTGATAGCCTGGAATGTGTAGTTCAAATGGCAGCTTGTTTATAATGTCATTAACCAACCCCCGACCCTCAGAGATATTCCAAAATTTGGGTGGTAGAGTATTAATAATTTTTATGAGATATCCAATGCCCTTAGTGTCATTTACTATAAAATTAGACAATTGTGTGCTTATCATGTCCATAATTCCAACCTTTTCATTGTAAAAATTGTGGTTGCCAGCATTTTCCTCCCCAGCTATCACCAGCAACCTATCTACAAGTTTCCTGACATCATCAACCCACACAAATTCTTTAGGCAGGGTGTTGTATTGTTTGATTCCACTACCTGTCTTGATCTGTGACCATATGGGCTTGATTAAGTTGTTGTATTTTGCTCCACTGCTAGACTTGACTCTTTTTTGTGTGGGATCATTGTTCTGGTAAAGAGCATCTGATTTTATTAATATTTCTTTGTAGTACTCATAGTCTTGATCTGTATAGCTGCCAGGTCTCTTCCTAGTCATCAGTTCCCACAATCCAGGTGTGCCAGGATACTTAACAAAAGCACCTTTTTCTCCAAGATGAGATTCTGAATATACAATCAGATCATCTCCCATAAATGTTACTCTGAAATTGCCAATTCTATGTATGATGCTGCCATCACGCTCTGTGTCAGAATAAAAGCCAAAGACCTCATCTTTGTTGTCTTTGTGCTTAAATATTTTTGAGCAAGAAGACCCAATTCAATAGGATCCTGAGTAGCTTCAATTCTTCGAGGAGCAACAGGACTAGGTGTATGAATACTAGAAAGTGGGGTGATTGGATAATCTAATATGTTCCTAGCAGCTACAGGTACAAGCTCTGTGATCAAATTTTGATTTTGCTCTGTAACAGTTTTGATATTTTTACCTAATTCACTAATAGCATCAATAATAGGCTGTTCTGTTTGCTTGTGTTGTTCATAGATTCCTCGGTTCTCTGATTTCCATCCTTTAAATCTTTTTACAAGATAATCTCTTAATTTAAGATCATCAATAATTGGCCTTTTCGTGGTTATTTATATATGTTTCAATGTCTAGAAAATTGTTGATTTTATTTCTGTATTTGCCACTATTGGCTTTCCTTGTCATATCAATTGTGACAAACCCATAACTGTCCTGGTTCCAGCACCTACTGCAAAACTTGGAAAAATCACTGTAGCTCATGTCACCACCTACATATTCATCATGTATATGTTTGAGGTTGGTATGATCTTGATGAAACACACATATAAAATTGCTGTTGTCTCGGATCAGCTGCTTCGGTATTTTAGAAAAAGTCTGTGCCAGGTAGAAGCAATCAATGTTTTTGTGTCGGCCCTGTGTAAAGAAATTTCTAACCTTGTTTTGATTATCCAGTATAATGTCATCAAACACAAGAACAGAGTTATCAAGACAGTCATGGAGTGACTTAACATCTGATTCAAAAGTGGCAATATCCAGTCCATCATATAGCTTCATCAGCTGCTGATATTTTAATTGTTCCAAGCTCTTAGAGAAGACATACAAGTGCCTGTTTTTCCAATCTAACCAGTTGGGTGCCAATAAAAAATTATCAATCATTAGTGTAGTTTTACCACAAGCTGATGGCCCAACAATAAGACATCTAATATTATCAGGCAGCAACTTGCCATTTCTCTTAATCTGCTGTTCAGGCTCTGGCAGCCTCTTTATAACATCCCAGGTGTTCATAGTATCACTTTGTCTGCCTCGATCCAGCTGTGTTCTGGGAGACCTAGCCATTTCACCAGTATTTTATTGCCTTTTCTGCGGATGATTTTTTCTATGAGATATGTGTCAGGCTGCTTAGTTTTGCTGAGTTCTTCTTCATAGAATCGGCCTTTGAGAATTTCTCCTCGGTGATCTTTTATTATATATGTGTATCGGGTCCCAGGTTTAACTTGAACCACTGTAAATAATTCAGTGCTCCAGTTTCTTGTAAAGCCTCTTTTGAATAAGTGCTTATATTTGCTGATTCTTACTTGATCACCCACCTTGTATTTGGCTTTTCTTGTTGTTGGCTGGTATGTAGGATAATAAACAGTGCTGATCAATTTTTGCTCATCAGATGAAGTTACCTCAGAATGTTTCATGTTGATTGTGGAATGGACAGAGTTGTTATATTTATGTAGAAGTTCTGGAAGAATATTAAGCCATTTATAATTACCTTGAAGTGTAAATTGTTTATACATATGATTTTTTATGGTTTTGTTGAATCTTTCTACAATTGAGGCCTTGAGATCACTGTAACTCGAGTAATGTTGTATTGACTGGCTTTTAATAAATTGTTGGAACACAGAATTATAGAATTCTTTGCCATTATCTGTTTGCAAATAGCGCGGTGATCTTCCACTCTGATTGATGATTGTCCTGAAGGCTTCTGTAACACATTTTCCAGTCTTGGATTTGAGTGGCACAGCCCAGGCAAATTTTGAAAATGTATCTATGACAGTGAGTAGATACTTGTAGGCCTTGTTGATCTTGTCTAAGTTTTTCAGCTGTCCACTTGCCATCTCAATCAAGTCGCACTGCCATAAATCATCTATGCCTTTTGTAACCACTGGCAGTCTCTTATAATTATGTCTGGCTTGTCTGTGTAATTCATCAACAATAATTTGTCTAGACATAGTATGTAAACAAGAATATTGCAACTATGGGGTGTTCAGCAGCTGATACTACAGGATCTTCTAAATACAGTTTGTCTCCTATTTGTATATAAAATTCCAGAGAGCCATCATCTTCAGCATAAGATGATTCTAATGTATTGGGATCTGTAAAATCTTCTAACTCTACACTGGTGATTTTTGCTTTGTTATCAGCATTTGTTACTGATAAGGTAGGGTAGTGGTGTGCCTTTGGTTGTAGCCAATATTTGATCTTGATTGGTCTAAGTGTGCCCCCAACAAAAAACTGGTAATAAAATTGTGCAGGGGACAGCATATATATTTTGCCACCTGGTGTAAATGGTGAATCATATTCTTTGTTGGGGATACTGTACAATTCAAGAATTACTGTATGTTTAGGATTCTCGATTATGCCTGTTATTTCTTTTTCTGCTGTAAGCAATCTACTTGTTACAGATTCAAGGTGCTCATTGATAGTCCTAACAACATCATCATGGCCTGGCTTGATCTTTATGTCCACAACAAGTTTCTTGTATTGTTGCACAATCTCTTGTAGCTGGGTGGCAAAAACAGACAAAGCATTTGCTTCATTGGATTCCATGGTCCCTAGCTGTTGCTTGATATTAGCTACAATTTGCTGTAAATTTTCAACAACTGCCAATTTTGAATTTTGGGTTGTAAGATCATGGACCTGTCTTCTGATATCCTCAAACAGGGCATGCAGTTCATTAATATGTTGATTAGTTGGTAGAGTGGCCACTGTCTGAGTAAGTTGTTTGATCTCTGTCTGGATATTCTTGATATCTTCTGATTTCAATATGCGATTCACAGCTCTCTTAATATTTTTAAGTTCCTGTGATGTAGGCAGATTTGACACAGTATTTTGCAAAGATTCAAGTGCCAATTTTACATCATTTAATTCAGAAGCATCAACCACACCACGCATAGCATCTTGGAGCAGGGCTATATCTGCCTGAGTAGGTGTTGATTGTTGTAAAATTTCAAGTTTTGTTTGGATATCATCGATCAAGTGATGAAAATGAGATAGCTCAGATTCAGTGTTGAGGTTTTCAAGTTTTGTGATCTGTTGCTGGACACTGACAAGGGTATCTACAATACCAGGCAAGCGGGATTCTAGAGATTCTTGTACATTTGTCAAATCACTTTGCACTGCTGCTATTGTACCCTCAAGATGGGTTATGGTACTCTGAATTTTTCCAAAATCTTCATATGTTTCAAGTTGCAGCTTAATGTTGGCAACAGTCCGAGTTATAGCACTCAAAGCATCAGAAGATGGCAAGTTGTTCATAAAATTTTCAAGCGTCTCAATTTTTTCTTTAACCTCGGCTATGGCATTGTTCAGAAGGTCCAGATTAGGTATCTGGAGTGATTGAATCTGTTCCTTTAGAGTGGAAATCACTAGATCAAAATCTTCTTGTGATTTTATGCTTTTGACAGTTGTTTGGAGATGTCTCTGGACATTATTTATCTGCTCTTCCAATTGTTGTTTCAATTGCTCAGAGTTGGTGGCCTGGGTCTTAAATTTGGCTTGAAGAGCTGCTACAGCCTCCTTTAAACTTTGAAAATTATCCAATGTGGCCAAGTCAGTATATTTCTGAAGCAGCACTTTGAGTTCTGAGTCAATTTTAAGAAGAGTGTCCATGCATTGTGATTGTAAATTTGTAATTTCTAGTTGAAGACTGGCATTGAGTGTGGTTTGTAAAACTTGTAAATCACTTCTTAATTTTTTGACTCTGACATCAAGCATCAGAATCTCATCACTGTGATCTTCATGTCTTGTATGGCCACATATATCATTAGGCATTTTGTTTTAGTGGTTATTTATTATTGAATATCTAATTCTTAATTCTATAAAAAAGGTATAAGCTTGTCATAGGATCCCGGGACCTCAATATATAAGCAGTCACCAGCAGAAACAGTATATACAGTGCCAGAAATCATGTTTGAGTGCTTTATTCTATAAATATTTCTCCCTATTGAAACCTTGGCATTACCCTCGGGAGTTGTAATAAATTGTAATTGACCACCTACAGGTAATTGGTAATGATTTAAATTATTGTTAAATATGTACAATGTTTTACCTGTTTCATCATCAACATCTGTAAGTATGCTGTTCAGATGAATAATTAACAAAGCACTTAGTTTAGATATTATATCAGAAGAGGGTTGTGGTGTTGGCAGGTCCATAATAGCCTGTTTTTTGAACCCAAATAAGTTCATAGGCATGTTTATTTATTTCAAATCATGCTCTGTAATTCGGCATTGATTACCACTTCTTAAATAACAATGACCCCATGGTAGAGTATGTATGCCACATGACAAAATACATCTCTTATCATCATGTGGGTCCAGAGCCACTTTTCTTACAACATTTGTAGTCAACAAGTGATCCACACTCTGAATTCTGCATTCTGATGTTCTGATTGTGCTACATGATTTGAGACAATCTTCATAATCTTCAAATTGGAGCTCTTTGTCAACAGTTACTCTGCCAATGCCCTTGGCCTTTTTGGCAACAACACCACTACATGTTTCAAAACTGGACATCTTGGCCCTTAACCCAGCAAATGCCACAATAACATCACCAAGTGTCTCATCTTTTAACTTGCCAGGCACCTTTTTGTTGTGGGGTTGAATCTTTGTATGTTCACTGGTATCAAAATATTCAAGCAATTCAGGCTGTGATATATCTTGATAAACATCTTCTGTTTGAATATCAAGAATAAAACTATCTGTGTCCATGTACATCAGTTTTACACGATCCTTATAAAAAGGCTTGAGCACATCATAATACAATTTTAACATGTGTAGTTTGGCCAATTCCAATATCACAGCCCCTACATAAATAGGCTTATCAAACTTAATCTTTGTTTTTTTCATGTTGAAGAGTGCCATATTTTCATCATAAATTCTTCTATAATTGCAATTAGGCTTTGCAATCAAGTTTTTGCTCCGGCTGGGGTCAGTAATTATTTTAACATCAATATGTTTTCTGACATTTTCTATCGTTTTGCCATACACTGAATTGACCATCAATTTAAACAAAGTTTTATCAAATTGGCTCATTGCAGATGTTCGAAGCTCTGTGTTTGTATCAATATATGGCTTCAACCATCTTGAGTGCCTGAACCTCAAAACTTTGCCAACTTTGGTCACTTGAACACCATGATGCATCAGGAACTGGAGGTTTTTGTAATATATGACATAATCCTGTTTTGGCTCCAGAGTCATCATGAGCTTATTCTGTTTAGAGCCAGGTGAACACTTAACCTCAGGAATTGGGGGCAGATCAGAAAATGTGTTGTGTAAATCATCAGGAATTGTCAGATCAACCTCTAAGAACAGGCCATAGTTACTGTCATCAAAATCCTGAAGATCTTCAATATTGAAATCTTCAACCCACTCAAGCCCTGCATATGGCAGTTTATCCATCATAGCATAACCATACAGGCTGTTGGCATCTACATACAGTATATAATTTGATGGCAGTGCTGGATCATAACCAGGAATATTATTGTTATTTGCTCTGGCATATCTCTGAGAACATTGCACCATGCCTCCTCTTATACATTGCTCCATAAACAGATACATGTCCTGATCCTGGATCAGATCCAATTGCATTTTAGTGTTTAAAAACATTGCAGACCATGCTAGGCCTGGTGCACTGTAAAAATACATTGGATCCAGCTTATAATTTTGCATGGAAGATTTTCTAAATGCCTGAAGTATATCAGCTAAGAGGGTAACATCAAGTTTTAAATAAGCCTTGTGATAATCACCAAATGTCTGGCATTTTAAATTGTTCCACATCAACTGGGCATGGTGATAATCATCATCAGTGATTCCAGATGCTCTGAGTTTGCTGTAGAACTCTTGTTGTGGTGGCAGAGCACACTCATCAAATTTAGAAAAATCTGTAACATAATCATATGGATATACACCCTTCCGCCTAATTAATTTCAGGTCCTGATTTGGAAACAAAGCACATGTGATTTTGAATTGATCATCAGATAATTGACTGGCCAGTGTAGCCAGGCTAGCCGATAAAATTCTGTATGAATCAAGAAATCTTAAGTGAATAGGAACACCATTAACTTTAATTATCTTGCTAATAGCAATATATTTTTCATTATTTTCTGCTAAAATATTTAAATTCTGCTTGTCAAACTCCTTGTACCTGATCAAATGATGAAAATCATAATTGGATGCACCATGGCAAAATATGGGGACAAATTTTGGTCTCTGGATCTTAATATTACAGCTATTACACAGGGCCATTAAGAATTTACCATCTGTATGAGAATGGTGTTTCACCTTGATATTTGTATCTGAAAATTCAGAATCACATACCGGGCATTTTTCTGCATTTTTGAAATCTTCAATCTGATCCTCTGTTAAAGGCAACATAGGTTTTGATTTTAATAAGACATTAGATGCTATGTCATGGCACTCATTTTCTATTCTATCTGCAAATTTTTTGATGGCATCTGGTCCCATGTATAAATATTCTTTACTAACAACACCATCCTGTACAACAACATAATAAAAACTAGAAGGTTCATGTAGCTGGTATGATGTACTTGAAGATTCATCAGGATCTGGGCTGCATAATGCAAGGGGTTTGAGATTTGATTCAAAATCACAGACTATATATGCTGGGTGTTCCAACAAGGCTTCAAATTTTTTAAATTTGGCATTTTCACTTGGATTAGGCATAAGCATATGAACAGGTTTATGGTTGCCACAGTATTTCAGATGCTCAATTAACTTGTTTTTAGCAATTTCTGTATTCACTTTACAAACCCCATTTATTATTTTTTTACCATCAAATACAGTCAAACATCTTCGGCACAACTTGAATATTGTCTTAGATTTGTCTAGTTGTTTTCTGACTAAAGCTTCAAGATTATGTATCAGAGTGTAATGATATGTGTCATCCCCTTCAATTAAGAGCAGATCAATCGGAACAGCAGAATCATCATCAAGTGTACTGATTCTGAGAGGTGCTATCAAGCAATTGCCACGACCAGTGGAACAAATAAATACATTAATAGATAATTGTTTACCATTGATATCCCTGGCCTTTTTTTCCAAATTTATCAATATTCTGAACAGACATTGGATATTCTAAGCCCTCCATTGCATCATCAAAATCATGTTCATGTTGTTTATAATAAGTTATTCTCTGAGGATTCCTTAAAACTGGATACAAAGCAGCTAAAATACACCACAGAAAACATTTCTCATCATTATTTTCTATGTTAACCACGGCTCTTTTGTTTTTAATATTGGCAGGTAATGGCAGATATGTAGATCCTTGTAATGGGTTGAATTCAGAAATATTAACATAGAGCTTGTGTGGAGATCCGCATAGGCTCCATCCTGACTCTTTTGCTGCAAATTCAGAGTGTTTAATATTCAATTGATCTATCAAACTGCTTATTATTTTGTCTGAATTTGTATTTGAATATATAGCTACAGTTTCTGTTATGTGGGGCTGTGTAAATTTTGTGCCAATTGGTTTCTTATATTGTGTAAACAATTTGAGGGACAGCTTATAAGAGCCATTTTGTGCATTTAGAATTGCCTGCACATCAGGATTTATACTGTTCAAAAAATTCTTAATACCACATTTTTGCTCTGATACAAACCGGTAATCCCTAAGTTGGCCAGCAAAACTGTTATGGATAGGTGGTGCATAGCGTGGCTGCTTTGCCGGTCTAGCATTAACAGGTGCTTCATGCTTCCTTTTCAGACCAGATGTAGATGGTTGTGGGGGCAATGTTGATGACTGTGCAGAACAAGTATCTTTATGTTTATAAGTGAAGTATTCCATGCTATATTTTCTATGGCATTTAGGGCATATTTTTGTGGGAGTTCTGCATTTGTCTGGATTACAATTCCTTTGGTGCTTAGCCCAATTGGGGCTGGATATATTCTTATTGCATTGATTACAATATTTTTGATTTGGCATTTTTGTTGTTGGTTTATTATATAAAATTTCTTGGGATTCAAATCAAAATTCTATGCTTAATAATAAATATCAGTTGGGTTCAGCAGTGTGATTTGTATACTTAGTGTGTGTGTGTGCGTGTGTATGTGTGTTAATATTTTTGGCTTTGGTATTTATATAAAATTTCTTGGGGTTCAAATCAAAACTCTATACTTAATAAACCTATGACAGGTTGTAAAGCTGATAGCCTACATGCACAAAGGCAAAATAAGTACAGAATCACTGCCCTAGCACAAATGCATGTCTACACAGGCATGTCCTAGAAAAACAATAACCTAATACCATGTGTCATGTATTACAAACTGGGGCAAATATAAACCTGACTCCAAATATGAGTGGATTACAACACACAAGCAATATGTGTCAAATATCAGACCTGTATGAGGAGCAATGCAACAACACATCTGTACTCCTCAGCCACTCTCACAATACTGGCTGATATGCAATGCAAAATCTCTTTATATAGCCTAAGCACGGACCGCATTGAAAACATCTGAGTGTATGTGGGTGGGTGTGGGTGGGTGTGGGTGTATGTGTGTGTGTGGGTGTGTGTGTGTGTGTGTGTGTGTGGGGTGTGTGTGTGTGTGTGTGTGTGGGTGTGTGTGTGTGTGTGGGTGTGTGTGTGTGGGTGTGGGTGGGTGTGGGTGTGGGTGTGTGTGTGTGTGTGTGTGTGGGTGGGTGGGTGGGTGTGGGTGTGGGTGGGTGGGTGTGGGTGGGTGTGGGTGGGTGTGGGTGGCTTTTTGGCTTAGTTTTAAGTGTGGCCAAAAAAAATATCAAGAGGGGCATATTTTTAACAAACTTATGGACAACAATCTCACAGATGTAGCTTTTCTAAGTGTAGGCAAATCAATCTGAGGGGGCTCATACTTTCCCGGGAAATTCCCGAGGGCATTTTTACAAAAATCTTGGATTAGACAGAGTACCACACTTGAGCAATAACCTCATATGCACATCTTGAGCAAGTTTTAAGTGTAGCCAAACTGCCTGAGGGGGGCTCATACTTTCTCGAGTTTATAATACCACAAATAACACTACTGTCGCTTGTCACTTCGGTACGAACCACTGCTGTCGCGTGTCGCTTCGGTTTGAAACCTCACTAAGAGGCGTGCTTTTCACCACAACACAATACGCAGATAAACGATCAACATGCTTAACAAAATTCAAGTCGTACAAATACTTTCCGGGTACCAATCCTTTCTTCGTCCTGCTTGTATCAACAGGTTTCGTCTCTCTACGTCCTTCGGAAACCTACGAAGTGATATTTGACTCAATAAATTTGTTCCCGATCGAACTGTGAAACCATATCCTACACAGTTGACACCCTATTTCCTTGTAAAAGAATCTCCACCTTGCTCTTTCATATTAACGTCCATAGCACCTTAAGCGTAACCGGATGTTCGAGGGGGACCAGACGAGTGCGCATGCTCCGCAATAGCTCCGCCTTTAACACCGTCTATTAGAACATTTACAAATGCTATGTAAAATCTGTGGTGAAAAACAAGTGTTTAAAACGTGGAAAACCAACGTGTCCTCAGTTATATCTACTGGTCGTATTTGGCGTTACAGTCGAAGTGCAGTTCGAAAGATCTTTACTTCTAGTCCACTACTTCAAGACCGCACTGCGAGACCATTCTCGAAGTATGCTCGCTTCAAGTTAGAGGTCTGCACGGGCTCGGGCCAGGCCCTCGGGCCTAGGCCCGGCCCGGCCCACGGGCCGGACTCGGGCCATAAATAACCAGAACTTCTCGGGCTCGGGTCGGGCCCGGGCCTCGTGGCTATTTTGTTAGCGAATATTGTCATCGAAAAATAATTTTTAATTATTGAAATTATGGTTTACTTCGAGAATGAGAATACATTTTTTTATAACAGCTAGTTAACGAAGTACAACAGTGCCCATT
The DNA here is from genome assembly GCF_977018435.1 of Lepisma saccharinum. Taxonomy (NCBI): domain Eukaryota; kingdom Metazoa; phylum Arthropoda; class Insecta; order Zygentoma; family Lepismatidae; genus Lepisma; species Lepisma saccharinum. The sequence continues at coordinate 54,743,731 of NC_139241.1, read as the reverse complement.
TTTTTTTCAAATGCTGAATTGGAAAGTAATTTTAATTATGTTTTCGGGCTCGGGCCGGGCTCATGTTTACTTATTATCGGACTCGGGTCGGGTTCGGGTTTCTTTTCCTCGGGCCGGGCCGGACTCGGGCCTTACAATTTAGGCCCGTGCAGACCTCTACTTCAAGTACGTTCTTGCACCTTTCGGACACGGCCTATGTATTCTACGTACACAACATGGCGCTCGGCGTTCTCCTTTCAAGGCACGCACATCGTTCTAGAAGCAGCAACCAGCATCAGCAGGAGGAAATAGAAAGTGTGGAGTATTCCACTGTCCAGAAATAAGTGCTTCTGAGTATATATTTACTTTCAACCAATTCACTAGGTATTAATTGAACTGCAAAATTAACTTGTCGCGACATACGAAAAAAAAATTTAAAAAATGCGATGTCCGTAGAATGACAAGATTTGTTTTTTGCATTTCCACAATGTCACACGTGAAAAATCTGCTTTAGAGACATATGCCTTCCCTTTTGTCAGTGTAAAAAATAATGTCAGTTTTCACTATGGCTGTCATTTGTTTGTCTTCCTGTAGGTAGACCCTTTCCCCCTCGTTAGTAAAAATTCGATAACTTCGATTACGTCGGATGGTCTTAAGTTAGTTATAGGCCACTGCCGGATCTACAAATCTTGAGCCCCCTCGCAAAATTTTACCTACCTTCACACACATGCTAAAGTTTGTGATGTTCAGTTGTTTTCTTAAAACATTTTTGTGAAAGTAATCGCTACAACTTCACAGTATGTGTTACAGACGTAATAGCATACATAGCATGATGAAATCACGATAAGACAAAGACCGAGCCTGCTGCCACGCGCATCTTTTTTGATTTGATTTTATTTTGATTTGATATATTTTATTTCGCGTTTTGTGCCTCTTGGCTAATTTACGAAGATGGGGATGAGTGATGGAATTGATGAATGGACATTCACAAACAACATGCCCGAGCGGGATTCGAACCCGGGACCCTTGGCGTCGCAGCGCGATGTGCTAACCACTCATCTTTTTTGAGACACTACCAAAAATTAAAGGTAGTGTCTGCTGCCACGTTCTTTTTCTGCTGGAGCCTCAAAAGAGATGCGCCTGGCAACAAACTCGGTCTTCGTTTTATCGTGATTTCATCATGCTATGTATGCAATTACGTCTGTATCACATACTGTGAAGTTGTAGCGATTACTTTATCATAAATGTTTTAAGATTAGGTCCCTTAGCATTCTTCTAATAATAAACCTAAATGCTCTCGTAGTTAGGTGTTAGGTTAGGTTCCGTTAGCATTAAAATAATATCGCTAAATGCTTTCTAAAGAAAAAGGTTCTAAATTACCTGTACATTCATTCCCACTAATTATAAACTTGCATTTTTCTCGTCTTCATCTGTTCTTAAGATTCGTAACATCCTTTTAGCAGACCAAATTACGTGTCAGGAGCAAATTTGACGCTTATTCTTACTGCTGACACGTGCGTGGCAGCAGACTCGGCTCGGCCTTTAATTTTGGCCGAGTCTGCTGCCACGCACGTGTCAGCAGTAAGAATAAGCGTCAAATTTGCTCTTGCCACGTAATTTGGTCTGCTAAAAGGATGTTACGAATCTTAAGAACAGATGAAGACGAGAAAAATGGAAGTTCTTTTGAGGTTCCAGCAGGAAAAAAACGTGGCAGCAGCAGGGTTGGCATGTTTAAAACAAAAGTGTTTAAAACACTTTGTTTTAAACGTTTAAAACACACGGCTTTGTTTTTTTACAAATGTTTTAAACGTTTAAAACAATGTGTTTAAAACATGTTTTTCTTACAAGTGTTTAAAACACATTTTGGTGGTAGATATTTTATAGTCTGTGATAATTTTTTTGATGGCAACCCTGTTTTTCATTGAATCTGTGTCAATTAATCCGTGCTTTACAGTCTCACTTATCGCACAACACTTGAGCAATCTTAAGTTCTGACGTCACGGGAGAAAGCTTTTTAATTTTAGGCTAAATGCCTATGTTGTTAGGTTAGGCAGGCTAGCTATGTATGCACAAGGTAGCAAAATTGTTGTGCGACAACAAAGACCCGTACTTTACTGTAGAAATTGAAACCTCTCAGTTCCTTGTTTCGTATCGTCCTGTAAGTTTGAGACTGGTGGAAGCTGGAAATGGAATCTAATATCTAAATACACAATGCGTGATTTTGATCATGACGTGATTTTTTTTTTCTTTTGCGATACGATTCATTGGTCTGTATAACTGAATGAAGTGCAGATGCTTACTTTTGGTAACATAATTTTGTACTTTAAAAGATAAATTCATCTGGAGAATCTATTATGACACTGCAGGTTGTTTTCTGCTATATAAACTGTTCAGACAGCAGGAAATATTTCACCGTGATTTTTTCAGGAGACGAGGGTAGTAATTCTATAATATTTAGTTTCTTGAAATTCAGATGAATATAAATCCTAACCTACTTCAGTAGTGGCGGAAAAAAGGGGGATATTACCCACAACTTTTGTCCCTGCAGACACGGGCGCCGACTTGTCAAAATTATTGGTGGGGCTCTGATCACTGAAATAAATTAATGAATGACTCACTCTCTCCGTTTTTTAAGTTTTGGCCTCAGTGTTCGGAATCTAAAAAAAGGTAGGGGTGTGCGGGATCCCGAAAAGTCAGGACCGGGATCGGGAAAGAAATTTTCGGGATCCCGTGCAGTCGGGAAATACCGAATTGTCATTTGAAAATGTCGTTATTTTTCGACGTTTTTTGCATTGTCAATTTCTGGAACTTGCCGTAAATTGTTAGTTTTTAATCAAGAAATCACTTAAAGTGAAAATAACGTGTATAATTCGAGATTTTCAGAGCTTCGGGAAATTTTGAACATTTCCCGACTCAGTAGGGAAATTAAAAATGTTTCCCGTCCCGATCCCGTCCCGCACACCCTTAATAAAAGCCCATGAATTCCTCAAAAAAATCATTTTTTTATTCACAGTTCGAATGCAGAATATTAATTGTCCACGGATGGATATGTCACAAGTTTCGTCAACCATAATAGCAAAATATTCCCGACTTTTATTATCTGCTACCACGGAGCGCGAAACAGATCTCCCTAATATATCAATGATCTCGTTCTGAATGTCATGCGAGAACCATTTGTAGCCCGAACGTCCCATCCACTACCCTAGTTCATGCACATCGTCTTTTGAAGCTTTTTTTTAGTAAAAATTTTAACAATACTCATAATTACATACGTAGTATATACTAGTAATAAATCATGCGTTTTGCTGTCTCTAGTCATAGCCTCCCCAAAGTTGATGGTTTAGCGGTTTTAGTCCCCCAAAGTTGATGGTCTAGAAAATTTTAAATATGTATTAAAAGTTAAGTTCATGTGGCACAATTCAGAGTAAACTTTACAAGAGAAGCAAAATAATACATTAGATCCTCTTAAGCAAAATTATTTGGAGGTCTCTGTCCCCACATTTTTAATATTGAGGGGCTCGAGCCCCCCCAAGCCCCATGGAGTCGGCGCCTATGCCTGCAGTAGAGGTGTGCGGGATCCCGAAAAGTCGGGACCGGGATCGGGAAAGAAAATTTTTGGGATCTCAAGCAGTCTGGAAAATCCGAATGGTCATTTTAAAACGTCGTCAATTCTAGAGGTTCTCTCCATTGTGGTTTTGTACCAGAAGTGCAAAAACAAGCACTTAAGATGGAAATTACGGGTAGAATTAGAGATTTCAAGAGCTTTGGGAAATTTTGAACACATCCCGTCCCGAAAATTTTCCGACTTTTTCGGGAAATTGAGAATTTTCCCCGTCCCGAATGTCGGGATTTAAAGAATTTCCCGTCCCGACCCAAAAAATTCTGTCCCACACACCCCTACCCTGCAGTATGGTAAACCTTATCTCCAAAGGTAAATAAACTGTCCTTGTCGCCAATGTACTCATAAAAATGAGTATTTTTTCTCTTTAACGACTTTAACTATAATTTACTGGGAAAAGGTTGAATTTGTTTTGTTTAAAACATGTTTAAAACATGTTTTTTAACTCATGTTTAAAACTATGTTTAAAACAAAAAAAACAGTTTGTTTTGTTCTTTTTTAAAAAAAACACACAAATTTTGCCAACCCTGTGCAGCAGACACTACCAAAATTAAAGTAAATTCGGGGACATTCTGTGGTTCTATCGTTACAAGAAGCAGTGCAATCTTTGTTAAACGTTTTGGCTACACTGCTGAATTTTATAAGAAAACAACTGAACATCACAAACTTTTAGCATGGCTTCCGCAATGGACATAGACGATGATGAACCAGAATTGCCCACTTCAAGCAGTTCTAAAGGAGAGAAGAAGCGATTTGAAGTCAAGAAGGTAAGTTTAATCTTTTTAACATTAAATAAGAATTTATGTGATTATTTTCTTTTCGCATAAAATTCTTACTATGACCTCGGTTTTTCCTTTTGTTCTTAGCATTGTTTCGTTGTTCGTAGGTTGTCATTGAGTGGAATAAATACATATTGGGTACTCTAGATACAAATTTGATAATTATTTAACACACTCATTTTTTAAGTACGCCTTACTACCATACGTGTGGGTACAGATTAACTTTTCCTTAAAAATCTTTTGTCCAGCGTAGAGTTCATGGTTTAGATAATTGTTTACTATCCTTCAGGCACCTATAACTTCTTACTTTCGTCAATTTTTGACATTCGTACTTACCTATCCGCTTCGCGGAACATTCCGTGAATGGTTTTTGCGGCTATCCATCCCGGAATCGGTGGGAAATTTTAACTAAAAAATTATTTTCGTTTGAAATTTTTTATTCCAAATTTCCCACCGATTCCGGGCTCCGCCCCTGGGGTAATTGACCTACCGCCCCCAACCGCTAACGCGGCTCCGCTCGGCTCCGGCTTTCTCTATAGACTCCATGTTAAAGGCATGTTAGAAATTGGCCGGACTCACCTGCCGCCAAATGAGAAAATGTATGAATGAATGAAACACCCTCCCTTGCCCGGGAAGACAAATGCTACCACTACCTAGATAGAGGCGGCAAAATCTCCCTCGGACAAGCGAAATAGCGTTACGGTCCAGGTTAAGTTCGTGTGTAGGAACCGGTGACCAACAGTGCATAGTAATAAGCCATATCGAATAAAAACAAAGACATATGTACTTCCAAATTACCACCTCTTTACCTGTAGCCGGGAAGCGGCTAGCTGCATACCTGAAAATCACGGGTAGCGACATGCATACGAAAATGATATAGCCCAAAATTAACATGAAAATAAAAAGTATATTCTATTCATAACCAACAAAAATGGAACTATTACAGGTCCCCACACTTGCACTCTCACATTCTCTCTCAGATTCAATCCTCATGGGGTTATAGACACTAGAAATTATACATGACATGTACAGGTTTTATGACGACAAGCCCTAATTATTGCATTCTCAATTAATTTTTTCTTACTTTTTATCTAATCAGGCCATTTGTGATTTTGCTCCAGTGCTACTTAAATCCTAGCCAGCCCTTACTTAAGTTCACCTTTTGTTTTTTAAAAAAGAAACTAGTCGGCGCGGTGACCATACATTACTTGACCAGTATAAACAAAGGCGTCTCAACGGCAATTACATTCACGTGGGCGGACGTTTTCCTTTTACAAGACCTCACGTGGTTCAAACATAACAAATAACCTCCGTTGAGTGACGCAAACGTGTACTCTCTAGCAGGCGGGACTTAAACACTTCGCCGCGACGAGCAATTCACATTACCAGGCAAATACTTTAACAAATAATCACATATGCGACCGGACATAGCTAGCAGCGACACAGCGCTGACACATAAAAATGAACAAACCTCAAGTAGAATATGCAATTAAGCGGGCGGCGCTTTACTCTAATAGTACGCACTTTAAACAAATACAAAGGAGCACAAACAACAATGAATTTAAGCTCATAAAAAAATATCACAAGGAATAAGAAAAATTGACCTGAGACGAATAGATTACAAATGACAAGCGCGACGGGAGTTTGATGTAAAATTTCGAGTTGAGTGGGCGTTTTCAAAATGTCGACGAATTTCAAGGGCGTTCTCTAAATCAATCGGGCCGTCACGTGTTAAGGTTCACTCAGATGAATACTTTACCATCTCTCAGCTCCCGGGGTGCATCCTGGCGTCTTTATGGGCGATTGAAAACACATAGTATCCACGCGAAAGGTTTCTTTGATCGCGACGATGAAGATGCGAAAAGGATCCAAACACCTAGTTCCCCGGCACCTCTTCCTCTCGGGATCGGTGGATCTCCGTGGTATGACGCGGTTCGGACGTCGCATCTGAGCGGTCGTTGTAGGCGTCGTCGGCGTCGTCGGGGCGTCAGCATCTCTCTCTACATCTCTCTGTCGCGGCTGGTAGGCATCGTCGGCGTCGTCGTCCCTCTCTCTCTCCGTGGCGGGTAGGCATCGTCGGCGTCGTCGTCCCTCTCTCTCTCCGTGGCGGGTAGGCGTCGTCGGCGTAGTTTCGTCTGACTTCGGGCGAATCGACGTAGCGCCCCCATCTCTCTTCTTCCTCTAGCCCGCCATAGTTTCCGGTGTTCCTCGTTTCTCAAAAATTATAAATGGCGTAAGGTAATCACGGAAACACGGTTTCGCTTCAACTTCCCCCAGCGGTTGAGGTAGGCGCACTCGTGTAGACTTACTGCCTATCACACACACTGGTGTTCGCACAACACAACAAAGTCCACTGTACACGAAAGGTAGCACAAAGGTGCTCTCGATCCAAGAATCGCGGCAAAACTGTATATGGAGAGGTAGCTCGGAGCTGCTCTCGCTACAAGGATCGCGGTAAGACTGTGTAACGAAAAACCATGTCCTTCGTTTTATTTGGATTTTGAAAAAGGACGCTATGCGCACGTTGGAGTGACCTTCCGAAGAGGTCAGTCCACTTTGCTCTATTGTCTCCCAAGTGGGACGAGTCGTGCTCGAAGTTGAGTTTGTGCGGATTAAGCTTCCGCCTGGCTGTCGCCCATAGCTCAATTGCAATCGCTGTCCACAAACTGATCAATTAGAACCGATTTGATCTGGCGTCCGTAATTGTCGCTTGATCGTGACGAAACTCCACATATCCGTCCTTGCACACATGCCGCTGCGCTGGTATAAGTTTCACATGAATCTGACCGTTGGAAACCGAGATATTTAAATGTTTGTCATTACGGTCGAATTTCCTAAGCTTTAGACGCATAGCGTGACCCTTCAGGTGCTCGCCCTTAACACACGCGAACCTCTCGTTCTTCCCGTCGGCTTGGCAAAAAATCAAATATGTAATCTTACAAATTAAAACACTCAACACTTTGAATCAACACGTCTTTTTACCGCTACATACATGCATAATAATGATAATAATAATGACGGTAAATCTGACTGTCACACCCCAAACTTCTAAATTTGAAGAAATCCGGTTACTACTTTACTATACCGGAGACACCTATCAATGATTTATTTTGCAATTTTTTACACTCATAACGTACTATTCTGCGTTGTAGAACATTTCTTTAGGTATAATGGATTTCTAACGAAAATAATGTCTATTTCTTACATAAGATAGCCCCACGAACCATCACAGGGACGAGGTATGCCTACTAGGTTAGGTTAGGCCTGTTAGGTTAGGTTCCATTAGCACTCCTTTCGTTCAATTTAGCATATACGGACAACATCGGAATTACAAATTCCACGGCATCATCCACACCCGGCAACAACTTCACGACGCATCCTCGACACATCATGTTGTAGCAGCAGCAATAGCATGTATTGTGCTCAAAGCAAATGGCGGCAGCAGCAATAGCATGTCGGAAATAGATTTTCGTACAAAACCACATGCATTCACATTAAAATGGATCAAAACTACATTTCCGAACATCAACAATGCTACAGAAAATGATTTGCGTAAGTACAGTAGAGCGTCGATTATCCGAAGTAATTGGGGGACATGGGTGTTCGGAAAACTGGTTTGTTCGGATAATCGAACTGTACATGTTTATTTGCCAAAAAGAAGTACTGTACAGTAAATTTATTCATAAAAACAGGCATCTCTTTAAGTATGTATTACAAAGTAACGTACAAAGGCAACTTTAGTAGGAATATATAGTATGTGGTACAGTTTATTAAACAAAAATATGTACATATTACATACGCATTTTGCATGAACAATACACACAGTACACAAAATTAACGTTTAAAAAAATCCTTTATTTTGGTCTGTCTAAGCAAGCCTACACGCTTACGAGCAGCTAAGTCACGTACTTTTTTCATTACAGATATCTGAAAGTGAGCGAGTACACAGTTCGGTTAAGCGGTCGTTCGGTTGACCGACGTTCGGATAATCGACGCTCTACTGTACTTTCTCCTGTAAATTTGAAGAAATCAGTCTCCGGTATAGTAAAGCGTTACCGAAATCCATTTCCAGGATACAGAAAACGTACCTGAATTTCACACAAAACACCTTCCCGATGGTAGACAATACTACAGGAACTTATTACGGTAAGGATAGTAAACTAGTACCATCCGTGAAATCGTGTACATGGCTCTGTGGTCCCATTCTATACCCTCGATTCCCCGCACATTTGAAATATTTTCGTCACAAAAATTAGTTTCTTATAACAAAGGGTGTTTCAAAATAACGCGGATAGTAATTTTTTAGATCTACGTGCTACGAATCTTACGTTTTCTTAATATTAAAATTCCTTACGTATGTAACGTGGTAGGCTATATGACTAGTTTATGTCCATTTCCAAAGGAATACATGTCATATGTATACATGTATATCGTTGGAAAGCTTATTTTATAAGGGATTCAACAACGTAAATCCCAAAGCAAGGGAAAATTTCCTGGAGGAGTAAATCGAAACAAACCAAAGTTGTCCGGATATGCGTAATTTAACGTACTGAGGAATTTTTTCGATGCTGAAGTACATATTTAGGGGTGAAATGAGTGCTAATGGAACCTAACCTAACAGGCCTAACCTAACCTCATAGGCATACCTCGTCCCCATGAATTGTTAGTGGGGCTATCGTGAACAGAAAGTGTAAAAAGAAAAAAAGGTACTTACCCGAAGAGATGCCGGCTGCTGCACCACGAACGTGCACCGCGAACGCAAAGAAGCAATCACCATGAAGATAAGGACGTAAAGTAGAGTCTAGCCTGTAACGTCAATACGTTTTTTTGGTCCATTATGGATTCATGTCACTGGCGCACATCTGCACATTTTCTTTTTCTTCTTATGATTGACTTGTGCAATGGGAAAATTTGCGTGTCCGTGGTCATCTAACCCACCCTCGATTTTGCAAGGATTTTTTTTTCTTATGAAGATTAAGTGTTGCTATGTGTGAAGAAAGAAATTCTGGAGTGCGGAAAGAAGTATTTAGGGTAAAAATCTGATATTCCCCAGACACCTATAACTTCTTCGTTTTGTCAATTTTTGACATTTGTACTTACCTATCTGGTTCGTGGAACATTCTTTAAGGTGTATTCGCGTTTTTTGTCCCAGAATCGGTGGGATTTTTTTTTTTTTTAACTTCAAATTTCCCACCGATTCCGGGCTCCACCCCTGGGGTAATTGACCTACCGCTCCGCTCTGGCTCCCCAGCTTTATATATAGAGTCCCTGTTAAAGGCATGTTAGAAATTGGCCAGAGTCACCTGTCCTCACCTGAGCCCCAAACCTTTTAAATTTGAAGAAATCCGTTACATCACACGAAACACCTTATGGATGTTAGACAATGCTACATTAACTTATTACCGTAAGTGGTTTCATCTGTAAAAATGAAGAAATCTGTCCGGGATATATCAGATCAGTACCGTATTTAGTACTGTACAACAGTTTATAGTTGAGATATAGCCATTTTGAAGTTGCGAGGTGGAAGTTTACTTGCGGTCATGTTAGTTTCGTAGCACCCGTACTAAATTCACGAAAATTGCTGTCAAAATTTCCTGCAGATTCCGGGCTCTGCCGCTGGGGTAATTAACCTGCCGCCTGCAACCGCTGTCGGGGCAACGCCTGCACTTCGCTCCGCTCTGGCTACCCACCTGTCTCTATTTAATTCTTTTGGAAGGCGTGTTAGAAACTGGTCGAACCACCTGCCCCCAACACTATTTTCTGCACTGACACATGAAGGTACAAAAAATTTAAGGCTGCAATTTAACCTCAGAAAGTAACTTCCGTCATTCTTCCAAGGCCAGTCACTGAATTGCGGGTCGAAGTCCAAAAGAGAAGTAAGTCGTATGTCAATAGCCTTTCTTGTCCTTTTCCACAGAATACTACCCTCTTCTTCCGTTCCATCATAAAAATAAGAAGTCTCAAATTATCCCATCCCACAAGTCATTCAGAAAATACAATCCTCCCATTTACGGCCTGCAGTTGCCAAAAAAAATGTGCACAATGTGACCGCCAATTTTTAACTGCAGATTCGTGATTACGAGGCCAAAATTAGTAAGTATACCGAATAGAAAGCAATTGGAGATACTTCCGGTATTATATTTATACCTAACTTTCAACTGAAGCAGAAGAAATAAATTAACCTCTATTATAAATTTTTGTTATTATATATATACCGTGCGTCCATTTCGATCTACAGCCGAGAGATCGGGAGAAGCGTGGCGGGCGGCGCTGACGGAGATGCCGACATTTGCAGCCTGTAATGCCCGCTTATTTTTATGGACATATGCAGACATTTATATAAATATTGCAAAATGAGCACTAACCTGTGTTATAACACGCAAAAGTTCTTCTGTAATTCATCCAAGTTCTGCTCTTATATACACAAATAAATACACTATAGAAACGATGGATATTAAGAGCCACAGATAATAAAGCATTTTAATCATAGTTTTGATCAGTAACGTCCTGCTTAAGTTTATATGCTTGAAAGAGTTTTGTGGCGATGGGAATCGTTTGGAGGTTTCGAATGTGCAACACTGTATCAAGATTACGCTGCAGACGAAACCGTTAAAAGTGAATGGAGTTCGTGAGCTTCCTTGCAAACCGAAATCTCCGAGCTCGCGTTGTTTTGTTCCTTCGCGACTAGATGAAGACAGAGCTGTGAATATAGTGGCGAGCAATGTAAACCAAGAGCGTGTTAATTTCGTACTGTGCGCAAGAGTTTTATTCTTGGTTACTTGCAGTTACTTGTTTGTGTTATTGCAGTGTGTATGTGTGTTGTGTCAGTGAGACGATTGGAATGCCAGCCGCAAGGTTCACGTTAGAACAAAGATTTTTTATGTATGACACATACGTGAAAACAGACTCGTGTCGAGACGTGTGTAGGCAATTTGTACAGAAATTCCCAGGCGTTTCAACTCCACATAGAGATACGGTTAGACATCTTGTCCTTAAATTACGAGAAACTGGATCGTTAAATTTTAAAGCACATAAGTAAGAACGACGGATTCTAACCAAAGCAAAAGTCGATGAAATTGGTGCAGCGTTAGAACGTTCTCCAAACAAACCTCTACGCTGTGTTTCACAGGAGATGGGCATGTCAAATTCATCAGCACATGCAGCCACTAAGCTACTAACATTAAAACCGTAATCTTATAACACAGGTTAGTGCTCGTTTTGCAATATTTATATAAATGTCTGCATATGTCCATAAAAATAAGCGGGCATTACAGGCCGCAAATTTCGGCATCTCCGTCAGCGCCGCCCGCCACGCTTCTCCCGATCTCTCGGCTGAAGATCGAAATGGACGCACAGTATATGGCCATTATAAATTTTTGCACTGCTGCTAACCGAATTTTAAAATCTGCATCGGTTTTGTAAAGTCAGCCATATATTAGAATGTATTGCATGGTTATTTATGATACTGGTAGAGCCTACTTTGGGAAGGCCACCCTGGGACGTGAATCAGTCTCTTTTAATTTAATCTTGTATTAATTAATAAATAAGATGTTTTAAGCTCACATTTCAAATGTATAGCTGGCCCAAGTTCCTTTTGTTTTATTGCGATTTCATCATGCTACGAATGCAATTTTTACATGGTTCGATTTCGATGTATGTCTGTTAACACATACTGTGGAATTTTAGCGATTACTTAAGGCAGGGCATGAAATTTCAAGTTTGAAGTCAGTCGCCAGACTAAAATCTTTGGTCGCCACTATTTTATATTGATAAATTATAAAAATATGAGCAATTATTAAAAAGAACATACCTTAGGAATTAATGTTTGTATCGCGCTGTCGTTCTGCACTGAAGTACCACGTCAAACTCTGACACGGGGGTTTCATTTACGGAAACTCGGAGCAAATCATCCAGTGTCTCAGTCTTCAGAGAGTTCCTGTAAGTAGTCTTGAGTCTGTTGTGACAGCTAAAACCTCTCTCACATGAAACTATGCTCACTGGTAGAACAGCACAAAATGTCAAAATCTGGAGCAAATTGGGGAATGTTTTTGAACACTCCTCACTGTGAATCTTCTCCAGAATCTGATTCAAAGTCAGAGAAGGAAACAAAAGTTTGTATTCTGTCCACTCTGCTAACAGAATATCCATTTTCTCATTATAAAGGCTCGGGTTCAAGTATATGTAGAGCTTCTTTATTTCTTCTATCCCAAACTGAAGAATATTTTCTTTGGAAGGCCAACCCAAAGTGTCGAAAACATGCAGAGATGCAATCACATCTGTTGATATAGATTGCAATCTTCCTGTGATGTACACCTTCACATTGTTAATTAAGTTTCCTCTAATAGTCTGAAACTCTTGCTCTCCATTTTGAATGTTTGTGAGCTGCACATCCCTGATCTTCCCTGAAATGGATACATGGTCCAAAAAATCTTGTTTGCTTGGTCCAACATTAGATTCTATGTCATCCAGTGTTCAATTCTTATTTTCAGAGATGCAATCAAAAGATTCTTATTTTGTAGTGCCATGCTTAAAGGGTTCAATAGAAATCCAAAAGGAAGTACAGAAGCTTAACAAATTTAAATTGCTTCAAACTTTTCAGTAAACCCTTAGCTTTAGCGCCATCATTGTCTTTTCCATGGGTCACAACAGCTTTCCATGATTGCAAGAGGGCTCTTAACAGCACTTTCTTTGCTGGCTAACTATTTAATAGTATGGATATCACTAAGTTTTATAATTTATTATCCTATAACTTCTGCAGTTTCTCTCAAGAGGTGAAGTCTTTTAGCAGAACCATGATAATACTGAAAAATATTCCTAATCAAGGAATCAAATGCTCTAAGATATTCAACTTCACCACACGCATCCGCACATTTAACTGGAAACGGTGTGCAAGGCAGTGAATATTTATCATTTTATTACAAATAGCTTTCATTTACACAGCCAATCCTGATTTGTGCCCGACCATATTTCGTGCAGTACCCAAGCCTACAATTTAACACTTGTTTCTGTATTTATTTGAACCTATTGCCTTATCTAAATAATCAGTTATGGCTGTGAAGTAACCAGCAGAAGTAGAGTTTGGAAGCTCTATTACTCCTAAAATGTCCTCCCTGATGTGACCAATCATTTGCATCCACATATCGAACGTACGCATCCATCAATCAGAAGGCTGATGTATGTATTTCTCTGGAACCACTTCACTCACAGGCAACTACCACCGAACCAAAAAAAAAAAAAAATGAGGTAAAGAGAACGAACGTTACTACCACGTGAACCAACGTTTGTCACCAAAGACTGGATCTGGCACGCGCGAGAGCAGTTCACAACTGTGAAAACAGGGTTTTTCCGTGCACAAGCAAGGAGCCTCGGTTGGGCCCGTTGGGCCACGGTCTGCTCCAATCTACCCCTCCCTAACCACAAGTCCACGTGGTGTACGATGCACACATAGGCCGCTTCCGTATCGGCAGCAGATGTCACCTAGCAGAGAGGCGCGACAGATGCACGCTTGAACTCGCTGTGACCCTGCGCTTGGCAGCCATCTTCTAACTTTCACTTTGTACAGACAACATTTACTGATTAGACTATGTAAAACTCAGTGATACTTTAACATTTTATCGATAATACTGAATGTAGAAAAATTGTAAATGATGAAATAGCATGTTACATTTTTAATATGAGTAGTAAATAGGTGGAAATCATTGTGATGTTTGTTTGGCGTCTGCCTTCTGCTTCCGTGCTGTGCGCCTGCGCCCCAGAGCGTGGTGGGTGAATTTCGGACTGACACCTGGCGGGAAAAGTGACAACCGTACTTGAAGGGTACATGTAGATTCGGACAACTTGGACGTGACTTCGACGGCACGCGAGAGCAACGGGAGAGAATGGGACGCAGCGCTTGCCGATCCGGACACGGCCATACTTTCTGCAGTGTCGTCATTTGGAAACAACAGAATGGAGGAAAAGCAAAGCAGGGAAAATGGGTTGGGTTGCATGTGCATCCAAAGTGGTAGCATCCCAACAGTTGCAGAACTGTTGTGCCGGCGTTGAGTGGACACGGGGTTTTCAATTGGCTCGCTTTCTAAAACCATGTACAAACGTTGGATTGAGATGTCAGGCATGTTTGACACACATTTGAAATGAAGAAATTTTAGTCGCCAGCCCCAAACTTTTGGTCGCCAATGGCAAACTGGCAACCGGAAATTCCGTGCCCTGACCTAAGGTTTTGTTCAATATATGCTTTCGTGGTTAGGTTAGTTTCCCTTAGCATTAAAATAAAGTCCCTAAATGCATTCTACTAAGGTTCCGATTTACTTCTACATTCATTCCCACGCTTCTACGATATTTACTGTCGCTTGTCGACGAAGAATATCTTGTCCATGAGAAGTGCGTAAGGTAATTTTCAAGTTGTTTTTTTCGAGTCCAAACAGTACTCATTACTTTAAAAAAGGTTCACATTTCGTGTGACAATGATATCCAAAATTCTGCGATAATTAGTCTTTGTGCTAGGAGAAATCATAAAACAATTGAAACCGTTACCGTATGGCTGTATCTTAGTTGGATTTATAGCTTTCTTAGCCCGTAGTTGCAACAAACAAAAGAAAAAGAAAAGCTGTCTCCTGTCTATCCCTGCTTATCTATGTCATATGATATCTGTTTACATTATAACTTTATAAGGTTAATGTAATTATACATTCTCTGCACTGAAAGGGTTAAAAATTCAGCTAGGAAGATGGGGAGAGTCGAAATGTGATTGCTTTGTAGAATGATGCCAGAAAACTCTTTGATGGTTGAGATTCTTGGTTATTTCTTGTGTGTTTTATACAGTATATATTGATGCACTTGTAAGTTGAATGTTATCTTTTGCAAACATGCTGTATAAAGAAACAAAGTGCCGGAGTTCTGAGTGAGGTGAGTGTACAGTAAACTTGATACAGAATACTTCAAAATTATATATAATTTTATATATATATTATATATATATATATTATATATATATATATATATATATATATGCCTTTATATTTATTTTTTGAGATTTCAAATCTCTTTCTTTTTTTTCAGTGGAATGCCGTCGCTCTGTGGGCATGGGGTAAGTGAAGAAATGATTTAGGATTTTACAATATAGGGTGATTATAAAGTTTCTATCCATTTCTGTGAAAAACAGATATTAGAATCAAACCAATAATGAGAATGGAAAACCTAACACTTAGTAACACATAATCTATCAAAACTTCTACAGATAATGTAAACCCAACCTCAGAGTAATACATAACACTAATATGCAAGGTTTTGTTATTTTGTTATCGGAATGGATGTTTCCCACAGATTCCGAAAATGACCATCAAAATCCCATAGCATGTAAGGTTTTTTTTCACAAATCACGAAAATGTAAAAAACAACATAATTTTTTAATGACATTGATATATGACAACGTTTGTAAATGTGAAAATGTGCTCTGGAGGGATGGAATGAATGTTTAAGGAATAAACATAAATACATGGCTAATTACGAAAATGAAACTGACTCATACCGCACTCCCACCGCTCCCTTCTTTCTATAGGGGTCACACGACGGTTTCACATGTGGCACCATTTCGGCCAGAACGCTCACTAGTCAGTGGAAAGCAGGGAGCCTGGCATTCTGTGTACCCGAGGTGAGGTGTGAGCCAAGGAATCACAGTGACGATTGCTACTTCAGCACAGTGAAGATCGTGGGCCATACCAGTACCAGTAAGCGTAACATTGTGTATCCCAATATTCAATCTGCCATGAGGCCAGTTCCCCATGGTGAGTCCATCCCTGTGTCATGACCGTCCAATGTTAGCTCCCCAACATACACCGGTTGAGACAGTGATATAAGTGATGAGATGTACCAACCGGAGAGTATGGAGGATGAAACCCGAGTGCCATTTACCCAGCATGATCTGAATGATTTGGTTCGCGATCTGAATTTACCTAAAGATGCAGCAGAGTTGTTAGGATCACGATTTCATGCAAAGAATTTGCTGTGTCCTAATACGAGAATCTCCTGGTACAGGCACCCAGAAGCAGAATTGGTTCCGCTTTTTGCAGAAGGCGGTTTGGTATATTGTCTAGACATTCCGGCAGTCATGAAATTCTTCAACATTAATTGCAATTCAAGAGAGTGGTGGTTGTTCATAGATGCCAGCAAATCCAGTTTGAAAGGTGTTTTATTACACAATACGAACATCCATCCATTCCAGTAGCACATTCAGTTACTGTGAAAGAGACGAAAACCTTAAAATGTTGCTGGAAAAGGTGCAGTACAAGCATTATGAATGGTCTGTGTCCGGGGATTTTAAGGTGATTGGAATATTGCTCGGCCAACAAGCAGGCTACACCAAATTTCCTTGCTTTTTGTGTGAATGCGACTCCAGAGCAAGGACGGAACATTGGTTTCGGAAGCAGGGGCCAGTCAGAAGTACCTTCACAATCACATTTGGCGAAAAAAACATTGTTTCAGTTACACTGGTTGATTCCTCGAAAATACTGTTTGCCACCGTTACATATAAAACTAGGTTTAATGAAGCAATTCGTGACAGCTTCAAGCAGGGACAGTAAATGCTTTCAGTACCTTGGTGTTAAGTTTCCATCAATCATGTCTGAAAAATTCGAAGCTGGCATTTTTACAGGCCCACAAATATGAAAAGTAATGGCGGACAACATATTCGAGAAAACTATGAGTGAGTGCAAATTGCAAGCATGGACTGCATTCAGAAATGTTGTACAAAACTTTTTGGGGAACACAAAGGTTGCAAATTACACCATTTTAGTCAAGATGCTGGAATCCTATATACTGCTTAGTTGCAACATGAGCGTCAAAGTTAACTTTCTTCATGTTCATCTCAATTACTTTCCTGACAATCTTGGTGACTTTACGGAAGAACATGGTGAGATACCAAGGAAATCAGACTGCACATACGATGGCCGACTATTGTTGGATGTTGAGAAGAGACTCTATGGAAGAACACTGAAGAAAATCGAAAAAGAGGAAATTTCAAGTGGAGCCCAGTGGTGAATGTTAGGTATGTTTGCTTTGAAATATGTATTTATGTTTAATCCTTACACATTCATTTCATTCCTCCAGAGCACATTTTCGTGATTTGTGAAAAAACCTGACGTGCTATGGAATTTTGAAGGTTATTTTCGGAATCTGTTGAAAAAATCCATTCCGATACACATCTTCATTTCAAAACAACAGGAAAAGTTGGAAAAATGCAGATCAGTGAATCCATCACAGGTTGCACTGAGCCTTATTTCAAATGACGACCCTTCACGTTCACACAAAACATTGCATGGTCATTTGGAATAAGGCTCAGTGCAACCTGTGATGGATTACACAGGCCTGCATGGGTTTGGATGACTCACAGGCAGGCACGTATCCAGAGGGGGGGCTTAGGGGGCTCGAGCCCCCCCCGAAAGTTTTAGGTTTGCACTAGATAAAATGAGTTTTTTTTTTGTTTCTTGTGGTGGGAAATAAAATAATGTGACAATAATTTAAGGAAAGAAATAATTATCGAGGCAAGACGGAGAATGTTCCCTAACCCTGTTATTGATAATAGCATGTATCCAAGATGGGGCACAGGCGGCTCGACGTTCTGCCCAGGAAATTTTTCACTTTACGTTAGATAAAATTAGGTTTTTGGCTTCTTAAATAATGTGAAAATAATGTAAGGAGAGAGATAATTATCGAGGCAAGACGGAGCATGTTTTATACCCCTGTTATTATTAATAGCACGTAGCCAAGGTGGGGATGAGGTGGCTCGAGCCACCCCCCCCCCCTCAGGAAATTTTTAAATTTACACTAGATAAAATTAGATTTTTGGCGTCTTGAATAATGTGAAGATAATAAATTTATAAATCTGAGAGAAATAATTATCGAGACAAGACGGAGAGTGTTCTATAACTCTATTATTGTCAATAGCACGTATCCAAGGTGGGAATCAGGAGGCTTGAGCCCCCCTTCAGGATTTTTTTCTGTTTACACTAGATAAAATTAGGATTTTGGCTTCTTGAATAATGTCATGATAATTTGGGAGAAATAATTATCGAGACAAGATGGAGAATATTCTATAACCCTGTTATTGTTAATAGCACGTATCCAAGGTGGGGTTCATGTGGCTCGAGCCCCCACCCCAGGAATTTTTTTATTTTACACTAGATAAAATTAGGTTTTTGGCTTTTTGAATAATGTGACGATGATTTAAAGAGATAGACAAGTATCGAGGCAAGACGGAGTTGTAATATTGTTGGTAATATTGCACGTACGCTTTTCTTGCGCTTTCGGTGTTGTCTCAGCGCACTTGAGGACTATGTAGAGACTTGTCAGCATTTGGAAGCTGCACAACAAAGGTAGAGCCACACGTAGGACGATTCGTTGTAATTTCTAATCTCTGGAAGGCGGGAGAGGGTACGTTCTTGAATGAGAGAAGGAGTCAATTACTGGCGATATTAACGAATCGTTTTATCTGCGGAACGTTCTACAATATAATGAGGATATAAATACGCCGATTCAATTTTTCGATTGATCTGTACAAAGAATCGGTTAATGAGATTTCAGAGGTAAGTGTGACAATTCATACAGTCGATTGGTGATCAGATCAGTCAGCGTCCTCTGGTTGCTTTATAAGATATAGTGATTCGAAAATGAAGACATTGACGACAGCAGAACTTCCGGGGTCTCAGAGTAGTGCTAGCTCGGTTCGAGGGCCGAAGAGATCAAGGCCTCTCTCTCTTCTCTCTCTCTCTCTCTCTCTCTCTCTCTCTCTCTCTCTCTCTCTCTCTCTCTCTCTCTCTCTAAAGTGAATATTTCATCAGTACCGGATATTAAACAGAAATAAACTGCATAGATCAACTGAAAATCAAAGTTTTGAGTGATGATTTAGTTTTGCCAGAACTAAATTTCGTATATGCAATCTGAGAATTTCATGATATAAAAAAATACTTTTGTTTAAGCCTACTGGGTTCAAAACACATTGAAACACTTAACTACCATAAAGAGACAGCCGAAAATTTTATGAATGTCGAGATTAGAAAGCAAGAAGATGTTGCATATGTAGACATTTTTGGCGGAAATTGCAGGCTCTACCAGGACCCAAATCAGGGCTCTACCAACTGAGCCACCTAGTCATCCTTGACTTCAACCGATTTTTCGTTAAAATGTCTACATAGTACATGTCCTGTGTATATCAAATCGTAAGGTGTTGCCTGTATAGTGAACAAGCACAGAAAATATAGGAGAGAGAAGAAAACTGAGGAGCATTATCACCGGTTGAGGATAATTTTTTTCTGTGGGCAACAAGAGGTACTACTTCAAGGTGACAATGACAGTGGCCTAATAAGGGAGATTTCACACCGTGTCGCCTGAAGATTAGGTTTGTGCGGCCTTTTGTGTCGCTACGGTGTGAAACGTTGCTGTTGATTGGCCCATTCCAATCGACATATATCGCGTGTCCCTTCGGTCTGAAACCTTCCTAAGTCTTGAAAATCCAAGTCACATGGATGGAAAATTAGGGCCTTGTTAAGGTTAGGTGTGAAGGCAGGCAGACGACAGCACCCTAAAGGATCATATTTAAACCTGCAGGAAGAACGCATCTTACTTCAATCTCCAATACGATGATAAAAACTTCTGGTGAGTTCATTTTAAAAAATGTGTCAGAGATAAAGAGAGGCGTGCCCAGGATTTTCGGAAGGGAGAGGGGTTACGCATACTATTTTTGGTAGTCAGTCCTCATTTTGCCATTTTTTCCCTGTCTTTGACGTTCATCTTTTTTTTTTTTTTCTAAAAAAAAAAAAGGAATACTGGGTCAAATGGGGTTATTACCTCACCAACCCTCCCTTGGGCACGTCACTGGAGATAAATGAGTAAGCATTTGATCATACTGGGAGACGAAACATTAGATGTGTTGGGAACGGAAGGGTTTTCATTATGCATGAATTGTTTCGTGATCCACCTGTATTCGAGAAAACTTCCTTTGTTTCATGCCGATATAACAAGACAACGGAAGCTGTGACAGGCATTTTTGAACACTTGTGAGTGCTAAGGCCTGAATCTGAACAATTTGGTGGGTTTCGGCTTTTATAAGAGCTGAAAAAATGGGAGGACAAGACACGTTAGTGGTGTTCAGGCTCGAATCGGAGAGAAATATTCGAGAGCTGTCTGCATCCAGTTCGCAACCCACAATTTGAATCTCGCGTTGTCGAGTGGATTGTCCATCCCGTGCATGTGTAACAGCTTCGTAAAAACACTCAAAGATACCATAGATGTTTTTATACCTGATGAGAAGAAATGGACAAACACACATACTGAGATGGATCCGGCACACATTATTAATGCATGGAAACAGAGGAGTCGAGTGGTAAATAATGTTCCGATTTCACGTTCTGATTAAAATGATAGCCTTACAGTGGCAACGATTTAAGAGATAGTTGTTCCCCATTTTTTTATTATTCTGCTTCAAAATTATGGCCTTTTAATGTTAAGCCTTGGCTACCAAGAGAAAGTAAACTTTCCTTGCAACACCCTCCGCCCCCCCCCCCCCCATTTTGGAACCCATTTGCCAC
The DNA here is from genome assembly GCF_977018435.1 of Lepisma saccharinum. Taxonomy (NCBI): domain Eukaryota; kingdom Metazoa; phylum Arthropoda; class Insecta; order Zygentoma; family Lepismatidae; genus Lepisma; species Lepisma saccharinum. The sequence continues at coordinate 54,722,774 of NC_139241.1, read as the reverse complement.
CACTGGTCTTAAACATACAATTGTGAGGTTCTTACTATACCCCTTAAAAAATGGTGTTGAGCCCCCCCCGAAAGGAATTCCTGGATACGTGCCTGCTCACAGGTGACTGTTGTCCCTGAATAATTTCAGTATGCTGATTCCAAAAATGAAATCCATTTTTACCCATCACGTCTAGTTTTTTCAGAAAATTGCAATATATTTAGTGCCATTATTTCACAATAAAATGTGTAGTTCCATGATTTCTTCAATAGGTGGCTCTGTTCAAATGATGATAAAATATTGGTTTTCTAGAATGCAAATCCTCCAATTTTAAACTATAAATGCACAATGCAGTAAGCATTTAATCAACCTTCTATTTTCACAAGACACATTGACATGAAAATTGTAAACTTTGATTACATAAGTTCCATTTTTGAAACCCGTCATGAAAATGCCGAAGAATCAATGTTATAATGTGGGTTGGTTGAATTTTATGACGTGGAGAAAAATCCTGACGTGATGTAAAGAAATTTATGTCATATCCGTCATCATCATTAAAAATACTTCCAGAATCACCTATTGGTTTGTAAACATCCGAAATTTCCTTTGTTTAAAATCATTTTATTCCATTCTGTAATAGGCGTAATGCAATGGCAAATGTGATAATTTTGATTGTGAAATTGTGAAAAATCGTGACGTGATGGGGAAAATGGATGTCATTTCCGTGATGAGCATTCTAAATACTTCCAGAATAACCTATTGTTTTGAAATCATCCGATTTTTTTTTTTTTCAAAAATGCAGGCTAGTGTTGTGTGTTACTCTGAAGTTGGGTTTACATTATATGTAGAAGTTTTGATAGATTATGTGTTACTAAGTGTTAGGTTTTCCATTCTCATTATTGGTTTGATTCTAATATCTGTTTTTCACAGAAATGGATTGAAACTTTATAATCACCCTGTATTTACATTTTGGTATGATTAAATAGATAATACATAGTGTTCTGTAGTATTCTCTTAGGATTTTTTTTTGTATTGTGTATGGAGAATCTTAAATTACGGATTATGGTGGGCATTGCAAGTTCTGGGTGATAGTAGTACAAGAGTACCGACTGATGATGGATACGTTCCTTAAGTCTTAACAAAACAAACTAACTCATCTTGTGCATGTTGCTTCATATCTTTCTCTATTCAAATTACGTTGTATTTTCCAAAGTAGCAGACAATTTTAACTGAACAAACCAGCCTCCCAGTCTGTGTGTTTCATGCGAGAATGAACTTTATGCATTTCACAAAAAGTGACTTAAGGAACGCCATAACGAACTTCACCGAGTTCACGACAGGGATTGTGGAACTGCCAGTAGCTATAACATGTTTAAACTCGTGCCCTATTAAGGCTATGTCAGTGCAGCTAAAATGATACCTTTCCAGGTGTCTTTATATCATCATTTCAGTTATTGTGGCAAAGGATGCACACCACAACATGTGATGGAAGACATGCTTTCACTTTAAATGCTCCCTGTGTTGGTGTTTTGTTTTTCTGAAAATGCCTAATTATCTCCTTAGGGTTCATGGGTTTAGTCGGGCAGGGGGATATCTAAGACTTCACATTATTCTCTCTTGGGTGAAGATTACAGTGTTGAAACACAAAGTATTTTGGATCTGAAACTCTATGTAATGCACCACTGGGGATCAAACCCAAGACCTTGCTTACAAGGGTGGGAGGAGGCAGTTTTTTAAAATCATTTTTCCTTATCTGCTTGTTACTATTATTGTACTGACAAGGTAGTACAGTTAATGGATTTGTTGTTTCTTGAGTGTCACCATTCCAATTGCTGCATTGCTTTTAACAGGTATGGATATTTTAGTCCTTAGAGACAGTATAGTTTTAGCTTGCCTTAAGCAATGAATTAATGAATTAGTTTTAAAAATTGAATACTGAAGTTTTTATGTACTTTCTTGTCTTCAATTTTGTTAAGGGGTATATCCCATATTGCATGATGGCTAATATGTGCTGAAGTGCGCATAATATTAAAATAATCATATCCATAAGCTGTATGCAATCAGTTAGTAGTGTAGAGCTTTTGTAGTAAATTCCAGATAGCATGGAGAGTATGGATTAGTACAATTCCATGAAAGGTTTTCTTGAAAAATTCTAATAATATGACCTTGAAGCGGAATCAGTTCTGTCATATGCCTTTTTTTTTCTTTCTTCAGATATTGTAGTAGACAACTGCGCCATCTGCCGAAACCATATTATGGACCTATGTATTGAATGCCAAGCCAACCAGGCCTCTGCGACCAGCGAAGAATGCACAGTGGCATGGGGAGTGTGCAACGTGAGTTCATGTTACCTCTTTCACTTGAAGAAACGGTAATTTGCAATTAGTAATTTATCTATCATCACCCTACTAGCTGAGAAGTCCAGAAACTGTTCTCACTTGGAAAGAAATATTTATGTCTGCATGCAATTTTCTTTATCAATATGTACGGGCAGCCACATATTTATGGTGAATAAATGATCAAGTTTTCGGTACAAAAGTTGAGCACATTTCAGGATCAAAAGCTGAATACATGAAACCTTTTTGAGCAGGCCTCATCTCCAGAAAGATATCAACTTGGGTCAAACCCCGGTACCTATTGATCTGTTGGGTGAGATGAGTCAAGACAAGGACTTATAAAACAGAATATAATGTGGTATTTCGGTGTTAAAATGGTGAATAGAACCCTAAATTTGATTTTAAAACTACACTTATTACACAAAATAAACATTTCCCGTCTAATAGCATATTATTGTAGCTATCAGGGTGTTAAGTTTATACCTGTGTAAACGATTCCATCCAATTTTGCCTGGAATTAATTTTCCATTACTCACAGGATAATTCAGACTTCAGAAAGTGTCACGTCAGTAAATAAACTAAATTTCGTATTTGAGTTTATTTCGCATTTTACACTTGATTTCGCATCATTTCATGATAAAACATGGTGTGAAAATACACCTCACACCGCAGCTTAAACACACCAAGCTGTCATGTTTGAATGACCAGCATGTAATGTTCTAAATCTGACCGCAAAATATTTTGCTTCATGCAGCATATTTGCTTGGATGAACAGTGATAATGAGTGGTGGTACAGGGTCTCCGAGAATGAATGGTGGGGTTTCCTGTCTCTGTGAAGTAGGTATTCTGCGCAATGGATTGAAAGTGCTTTTATTTTATCAGAGTAGCTACCCACCAGGAATTCCAGGAATTATGCGTGAATTATTGGCTTCTGGAATTATGCGTGATTTTTTCTATGTAAACGTGAGAAATTACAATTTTATTATTTCAAAGTCCCGTTGAATTCACACATATTTTGCAACGTCCTGCTTGAGAAAGGGTGCCTACTACACCTACACAAGCACGTCAGCAGGATGTAAGTCTACTAACTTGGCCACAACCAATCAGTAGCACCATACGCTCTGCAAAGTTTTACCCATTATGCTAACCTTTTTTCCAGCGGTGGTATGAGACACTATTTCACTCAGGGTTCGGGAATAAGTACACTGTTCAACGTTAGAGAAAGTTTAACCTTTTGGGACCCAAGCGTCTCGATCGAGATGCTGTGTCAAGGTCGTAGTTTTTACGTTGTAACTTTTCTATTTTTGGCTAGAATTTCGATTTTTTTTATATATATTGTTCCTAACACATGTATTTAACAGAAATGTTTTTTTGCATTTTTTTTTTTGTCTTCATGAAAATGGAGGGAAAAAGGCGGGAAAAGGGACTTCTCTTTTGCGTCTCTTTTCAGGGTCAAATTTTTGCCGACAAAGGAAGACCGGCTTTGTTGTTCTAAAGCAATGCTTTTCACTCCCTCCTGTTAACTGCATTCGAAGGAAGCTTGTTTATCAGTATCCGATGTCAAAATGAAAGTTTTCCGTGAGGGTGCAAGCAGGGGGTGGGGTGGGTGGAGGGGGAAGACTGGTTGTTGAATCTGCATTTTGAATATGGAATTTCGAAGCGCGCTGAAGGAAACCTTTGTTTTTTTTAGCACAAGTTGCAACAGGGGTTACCCTGCATTGTCTAAAAATAGAATTTCAAGCAGCTGCAAGAATCTTCGTTCATTTTTCACTGCGTTCTAGCTTTTCGTCCATGAATGTTGTGCGTAGGTGTCGTTTTGTGCCCAAGTGCGAGAACATTTTTTGGGTGTAGTAACAATTTTTTAAAATAATTTTTTGGGCTTTTCTCCCTTCCCCCTCCATATATACGCCAAATTTGCACAAATTTTGCATTTTGTGCATTTTGACATTTTTTTCGGAGGGCCGGGGAAACCAATTTTTTTAAGAAAAGTATTTTTAAGGGGATTTCCCCCCTTTCCCCCTCCATATGTACGCCGAATGTGCATAAATTATATATCGTCTGAATCTGTGATTCATTCTGCGTACAACGGTATATCTTTCATATCTCTAGGGCATTTAGTTTCTGAGCTATAGGCATTTCAAGGTACCGCTGCATTTTGAAGCTTGAATCAGTGGCGAGCCGACCATTCCTTTTGGGGGTACAACTCAAGTTACATTGGTCATACGACAATGATGCAAATATTTTTCTGTTTCTTAAATGCCAGCAATAATTCCTATGTGCATTTTGAACTTTTCATATCCTTGGGGGGGGGGGGGACCAAATTTGAGAGTTAGCCCCCTCACATTACACCCATCTTGAAATAAAAACCCACATAGGCGGCATCCAAGATTGCCTCGTTTGAATCAGTTGTGCATAAGCTTTCATGCAAGTTGCATCATGGTAGTGATGGGTTGTCAAGATGAACCAGATAATTGAGAATCCTGTTAAGTGTGAAGTGAGAACTGTCATTTGGAATTCCCCTTAATGATTATTATTTTTTACAAAAATAATAATTATTACAATGAAGAGCTCCAGCAAATGGTAACTGCATTCCTCAATGGACTGGCGGTAGAAGAGTATTTACAAGGATACAAAAATTTGTCTCCGGTACAATACGTGCCATGGGTGCCTATGTTGAAAAATAGCTCAACGCTTTACTTAAGTTAAAAGGTTTTTGTCAACTAAATTTTGTAATTCTCTTTTATTATTACGGAATTGGTACTATTATCTGGACGTGCCTCGTATTATAATGTGATTCAACTCTGAAGATCCTTTCATTTCCATATTTTATGAAGTGAATTTGAAATTTCATTTTTGCAGTCTGCATGTAACAACAAGTACTTGTTAAAACATTGTAGGTTTGCTGTTGATGCAAATAGAAGTAGGCAGAGTCTGTGTGAAAAATCTTTCTGTCTTCTGAAAGTTTATATTCTGTATACAAATTGAGTGATTTGACCTGAATTTTAATTCATTTGAATATTTTGAAGTGAATTTGAAATTTTATTTGTACAGATTCAAAAACAGCAAGCATATGCCACTAATCACTTGTTCAGACAGCGCAGGATCGATCTTGTTTCGTTTAATTTATGGATAATGTATGCAAATGTGTTACTTCATGCAATACTATGTTAGTGTAAGCAGTTTTCTCATGTTTTGTTGTGAAGATTTTCCAGAATTCAGATTTAGTGTAAGCAATTTATGCTTTTGAAGTAATTGTTTATTGTGGCATAATAATCTAAAGATTTGTAAATCACTTGCGTATCTGATTTTTTCTCCCCATTTAGCACGCATTTCATTTCCACTGTATATCTCGATGGCTTAAGACTCGACAGGTGTGCCCTCTGGACAACAGGGAATGGGAGTTTCAAAAGTGAGTATTGGGTACAGCTTTTAAGTATTGTACCTACAGCTTAAAGTTGGGTCTGATGCATTGCACAATATACTCTCACTAGGATCAAACCCAGGAATGTGTTATTACCATGTCATGAAGAAAGACATGTGCTCGTTGAATATTGGGTTACATAAATATAAGAAAACTGCCTATAGCAAGGTTTACAGTGGGATGCATAAGTATTACCAAAAGTGTGTCCATCATGCAAGCAATCTAGCAAATTATCCATCTTGTTTATTCCCTTTGTTTTATCCAATGGGAGCTTTGAGAAAATGGCAAACATCTGAGAATGAATTAAAGTATTCATGGACAATTTGCCAATCAGTACTTATGTACAGTTGTTTGTTTGAGAATACAATAAACACTTTGTGAACTGTATTCTTACATTACCTATTTTGCTTGCAAGTACCTTGAATGTTAATAAGAGGGAACAGAAAATAATGTATTGAACGTGAAAAGTGCATTTTGGTTTCATATTGTTTTGGTTATCCCAGTAATGGATTCAAGGTGTATAAGGAGGTGACAATTTTGAGATTATAGCTTAAATTTACATTTCTCTAGAATTTGAATATTACTTGAATATTAAGATGAGCCCCTCTGGACTATTGGCAAAGTTTTTTTTCCCCTGCTACAGATCACTGTCTAGGAATTCTTGGTGTATGCTGTAAACATACAAGTCTTCTGTTATATCGAAAGATTACGGAACAATAATTTTTTTAAAAAAATTACTCCCTCTGTCCCATAATTATTGTCCGGTACATTTTTGTTTGTTGTGTCATAATAATTGTCCGATATTCAAACTGTGACATTGGTGTATACAGAAGAAGAACATGAAACACGGGAATGAGTCATACAACTTTATTACTCAAGGATCAGTACAAATTGTGCTTTCCATCTGCCACTTCGTCTGTCATTTTTGTACTACCATTTTGGCATACCAGACTATAATTATGGGATAGAGGGAGTATATTTTTGAAACGCAATAACTCATTTATAAATATGCACTGTCAAAAGAGATTCCAAATTTTTTTTAAAAAAATAATTTTATTTGCTGGTTGTACTACTTAATTAGATTTATCACCTTCAGAGCAGTACCCTACAATGTTAATACACTGCTTCTTCCACTTAGGAATGTACTCTGGTATACAATTTGTGAAATAGTCTGCAGTACCTGGAGCGAATTTTCTGTAATCTCTTCTGTCGCCGTGAAGCTCATCCCTTCAGCATGGATTTCATCCTCGGAGACAAAAAGAAGTTGGTGCCAAATCAAGATAATAGATGTGGGAGGTTGTTATACTTTGTCATGGTGCAGCTTCCAAGTTTTGTCTGCCCATGCTTTAGGCCTCCACAAATTTCCACAGGCACAGAACACTGTCATATGAATGCTTGCATACTAGAAAGAAACAACATAGGGGTGACATGTCCAACAGATGATATTCATAAAGAATTGCAGTTTACAATGGCAAGTGCTGATACGTCAGAAGTTCCATTTTTTGACAGATCTCGTATAATACTGTTTGTTTGTTTTAGTGAAAAAATAATACAATCTGCATATAGGTATTATGAAATTATATTTATTAATGTGGTCAATGAGTGTATGATTTGAATTTGTCTTTTCACTAGTCATAATGTTGTTGTTATACACTTTTTAAAAATTTTTGGCACACCTTTTCAATTTTTAGTGCTTTTACCTTCTTGGAACTGCCTACACAGGGCTCTCATATTGAAATGAGTTAATTTCAAGTTAGGGTCATGAATGTGTGTCTGCTCTCACATATGCTTTGGTACCATTGTAAAATCTCTAAGGATGTTTATTATTACAAAAGCACAAATGTTTGAAATACACTATTTGTAGTCTATGAAGTTGAACTATGTTTCCATTTGTAAAAAATATTGTCGCAATCAAGTTAAAAAGAGTTAGCTGGGAATAGATTAGAATCTTAAATTTCTGTTACATATGAGTATCAGCATAATATTTTCGAAAATGAGAGAATATAATGATACAAGGAAAATGTTATGAAGCAATCAGTTATATCCGTTCAGGAATATCCATTTAATTATGCACAAGGCTCCAACAGGGTGTTAAAAAAGGTTTTATTACAAAAAGGCATTTGTAATTTTCCAACCCAAGCAGATATTGAGTCCATTCACTATGGACATTACAGATTAAGCCTACATCTAATTAGCCACGACAGAAGTTCATCTGCTACACTCGGTGAAGAATGTTCTTTAGGTCTATCTGGGCTGCTGCTCTCCCTCCTTGAAGGCCATATTTGCTTATCACACTACTGCAGTCTACTAAGGAATATGCAAACTAAATTTCACAGTGTAGTGGCGTTTTCCACGAAGTTTGGAGCCGGTATCTATGAAGGAAAGTCAAATTAAAACCTTAATTTGTTTTTTATGTAGTAGATTTGTGCATGTAGGTTTGCACAAGTTTGCTGCATTTTAGCATAGACCCATTGCTGATCAACATATATTTTCAAGTCTTGAGTTATTGCCTGCATTCCTCAAGAAGAAGAATATTTGGAATGCAGGTGCTGTCACTTATGAGCCACTCCGAAGGTCTTTTCACCCATCTGCCTGCAAGCTGAGGCCTTTGTCAAACTTTCTCCTCTGTTTGTAAGCATGCACAGATATATTGAATGTTCATTTACCGGAAAGTGTCTTTTATGTTTTGTCCTCCAGATGGAAAGAAGCCATTGCTCTTTCCTGGTGCAAGTGTATGGAGGAGGCGCCATCTTTAAAATAACAAAATTTGTGTTTTGAGGCTCACCTGATCAAATAACAGTTGATTCCTGATGTAAATTTGATCTGTATACAGTATGTTCTATAATTTTATGTGACTATTAAGATTTCCATTTGGCTCTCTCTTGTACGCCAATACACAAAATATGTTACTTTGTTTTCATTAAGTCCCTTTTATTTTACACCCTGTAACATTGCCTGCAGGCACCTTGTACACACGGAGTTTTCTACATGGTTAAAATCTTCGTACTGTATAAAATATATAATGATGGAAGGTTTGCATATAAGCAGATGATTAGATCTCTAAAAGTTTGTGTTCAACCAGCACCGTAAGGACACTTACGACTTACAACACCATAAGGATAGCTACTTGAAAGCATTGACTATAACACTTACAGGGTTGTTCACGTATCTGTGCTGTGCAACAGCCCATCAAGGGCTAAAGCCTTCCAAGTGAATTTTCTCTGCGTTATGCATGATCAGCGTGTAGAGTTTCTTCACCCTTTTTTCTGATTTTTGAGCTGTGTCTTTCAAGTATTGTCCTCGTGATGTTGGGTCAACACCGAAATTTTGAGAGTTCCAACAGAGATCAGAACCTCGGACCACATGCATCAAAAGCATGAGCACTAGCCCAAAGTAAATGGCTCAGCATGCACTCCCAATCTTAGAGAAATTCTATATTTATGTAACTTTATTTGTATTAAAATGGCCCACCACAGATGAGTTACATAATAATATGTTAGAATATTTTGCACACATTATCCTTTTTCTTGATATTATGGAGTAGTAATTGTGTATTTTGATTATGAACCTACATAACCATTTAAACCAGTATACTCACGATGAGAATTTCTATAGTTTTTTATTGTATTGATTTGTGATTTTTCTGTTATAAACATAAATGATTAACTATTTTTTTTATTTCAGGTATGGTCATTAAGGTCCTAATTGTGTGGTTGCACAGAGTATGCTGGATGATGTTGAATTTTACTTTGGAAATTCCAACTTTTTTTTTTTGCATAATATGGTAAATTATTTGAGTTCATTCACACAATTTATAACATGTGGTCCAGGTGCTTGTTTTTTCCATGCAGAAAACTGTACATTTTATTAAGAACACTTTTTGGTGCAAGTGAAGACAATGTGTGATATTCAATTCTGTCATTTTCCAACAAGATTTTTGTATCATCGTGAAAATTAACATAATATATTAGCTGGAACTATTTGTCACCCTTTCTGTATTTGAATAATTTAATGTGAATATAATTTGAGGAAGTTTGTGTTTATACATTTGTGAATTATTTCCCTGTAGAGACAGTGTAATTTACAGAAAAACATTGTCATATCCTGTAATGTTGTAATAATCAAAATATTTCTGAATTCATGTGATGGTCCTGTCAGAATTGCATCTGAGACTGCCAGATGGGAGGCAGGGTGGCTGATCAAGTGTTGGAATTAACCAACCTTATCCCTTCATAAAGTGGCTCTGGAATGCAATGCAATTAATTTTTATTATACTTATTCACTGGACACTATCTCCTTAAAAACATCAAACATTCCAAAGCCCAATCGCCTCGACGGCTTCGCATTGCCAGTGCCTGCCGCTGAGGTACGTTCGCATGGAACACAAGTTGCCCTGTGCTCGTTTGCCGCTGTTTGCAGCATGCAAGGAAAGAGAAGAGACTCGCTCTTCTAGATCGCGGTATTATGCGATCCACGCACATTGCTAGCGTTGTGTTCGCGATACAACAGTGTTGCAATCCCGTTCCATTCAAGATCGTGTGGCAGAGTAGAGGCAACCCACACATCGTCGTAAATCGAGGGATTTTTTTGGAAAAGGGAATTTCTGTGATATCTTCGCCCACACTGTTCCAAGCATGACAAGCCAAGAAAGAAGGGAGAATGGAAGGGGTGGGGGTGGGGGGCAACTGAAAGCGAAACTCGTGCTTTAAACAATGTCTTGCATTGTCTTTGCTAAGTGCAGCTTGGTCAAAATAAACTGCCCTTGTGGCATTGTAGTCGAATTATCAGGGGAACCGTGGATCAGTCAGCTGTGTCTGCTCGTGCATTGAAAAAATTGTTGCACTGTCAAAATCTCATTCCTGTTTTTGCATTCATAATGAAAGGAAAAACTGTACAAGTACATTGCGAAAGCAGAGACGTAATATTTAACGTTGTTGAATTTTTGGAAGGAAATTAGCCACAAAGCTTGCAGCGAAGTATGAAGAGGGCAGTATGGAGTGGAGTGAGTAAGTTCTGTTATTTTCTTTAATATTTATTATTCTCTTGATTTCGCTTGCTTCTGTCGGTCATTAGAAGTAAACAACTGCTAGATACATTACAACTGATTTTCTGCATGTGGTCGTTGGAACTGCTACCTTGTTTGCAGGAGTGGCTCGAGATAAAATGTTCACCCAGGCGAGGTGGAATTTTGGTGCCCCCTACTTTCTACCCTGATCTTCCTACTTTCCACCTTCCTCCAATATACTGTAAGTCATAACCATGTAATATATTTATGGTTTTAATGACTAAAAGTAATAGCCATATCTTAAAAATACTTAATACTGTTGAAGAACACGTTTATTGTAGGTACCTACATACTGACATCAAAAACAACAAAGATCTCTCAGCTTAAATTGTTTCATGATTTTGCAATATACTTATTAAGTTATTCAGCAGTAACTTCAATTAATTCTTGTCAATAATAAATCCAACTCTTTTTAAAACAAATAGCCACGGACACGTTGGAAGCACATAGTGGTTAGGATCCCACTTTAAACTGTAGGTCGTCTATTTGCTTTTCTGTGCATAAAGTGGAGCTAAAAACTAAATTCAAACAAAGAAACAAATAGCCACGGTTATGATTTGCCTCTAATCAACGAGGATCCTCTGTTTGGCGGCCTTACGAGGTCGGCGCCCCGGATAATCGCCTGGCCCTGCTTGTTTGATGGATGCAAATGTTGTTATGCTTGTTCACTATTATCAGTGGAGCGAAGGAGGAAATTTTTACTAAATATTTTGAAAATCGACAATAATATTGAATATTGTAGATCGGTATTTCTATGTTTATAGTGATTTTTTCAGGCTATTGAATGTTGAAATATCTATACCCAATAACATCAATCTTCTCGTGATCGACGGAAAATTCAACGAAGTATTTCCAATTTACATATATTAAAAATTTTTGATATTTTTCATGAAAAATAACTCTCTCATAGCCTTATTTTCAGTAAAAGGTGGTCATAACTTGGGTTGCCAATACATTTATCATCATAATGTACGCAAAAACGGGTGCGAGTATTTGAGATGGTTGATAACACTTCTTCTGGACACGACTCTGAAGTGCACACCTATAAAGTCAGACCATGAGCCGCCACTGTCCACATATTGTCCCCCCCCCCCCAAACCTTGGATCAAAATGATTTATAGGGGGCCAAACATTGACGGCCAAGTGTACCTGCAGGGTGCAATTACCGCCCACAAATTAAAAAATTTATGCAAATTAAAACACTTTCCAAAAAAAAAAATTTTTGCTTGCTTGACTTGCAATACCTCCTTTTCTTGGTCTTATAAAGTTCAGAACCCTAGCTAGGGGGCGGCGGGAGTTGGCCCTGGGTGCCGAACAATCTAAATGAAAATAAGCTGTAAAATTCATTGATTGATTTGTGGTTGTAAGTCCACCTTATGCACAGAAAGGCTAATAGGGACTGGACCTACAGTTAAAATTGGGATCCAAACCACTGTGCCATGTGCCTCCACCGGGTATGGAACCCGTGACACCTTGATCACAAGGTGACGATGTTACCACTACACCATCGGGGAGGCACAAAAGTTGTAAATGAGAGAATGTATTGGCATCCCGTGAAATTATTTGCACCCTATTAAATCAGCCTGCAAAAAAATTGGATCCAAATATTTTCTTCCTCGCTTCGCTCACAATTTATCTTTGTTCTCTGTAATGCATTGTAAATTACCTGACAGAGAAATAACACTTGTCTTAATTTATTTTGTTTTAAATGCATGAACAATTGTTTTGAGGAAAGGGAGCGTGCACATTTCAGAGACAATTTATGTAATTTTTCCTGTTGGTTTATTGTGAGATGGATCAATTGGTTGTGTAATGTATTTAAATATTATATGTTGTATATACATGTATTAAAGAAACTTTGAATAGGTACACAATTTAGTGTCAGTGTAGCTCCATGTTGCATATATGTGACACATATTGTGCATGAAAGTTATGCACTGAAGTGCCAAAAGTCATGGAATACCTACCTAATAACTATGTACATGGCAAAGTACAGCAATTCGATATGGCAAGGATGCAACAAGTCACTGGTAGTCTGCTGGAGGGATGTGCAGCCATGCAGTCTCGATTGTCATCCACAATTCGGCCATTGTTGCAGGTGGAGGATCCTGTGCACGAATAGTCCGTTCGATGATATCCCACATGTGCTCGATAGGGTTCATGTCCAGCGATCTAGGAGGCCAATTCATGCGTTGGAAGTTGCCAGAATGTTCCTCAAACCAGTCGCGCTCCATTGCGGCCCGGTAATATGGCACATTGTCATCCTGGAAAATCCTATTGTTGGCAAGGTACATGAAGTCCATAAAGGGTTGGAGATGGTCACCAAGCAGATGAACATAGCGATAAGCGTTCATTGTGTGGTTCAGAGGACCCAAACCATGCCAAGTAAACATGCCCCACACCATGACGGAGCCACCACCAGCTTGCACAGTACCTTGTTGACAACTTGGGTGCATGGCCTCATGGGGTCTGCACCATACCCGGACCCTACCACCCATGCGAACCAATTGGATATGTGACTCATCTGACCACGCTACACATTGTCAGTCCTCTAAGGCCCAATGCACGTGTTCCAGAGCAAATGTGCATCGCCGTCGCCGATGGAAAGCGGTTAGTAGCAGCACACGTGTCGGTCTTCCGCTGCGACACCCCATGGAGACCAAATTGAGTTACCTCTGAGACACATTCCTGGGACGTCCTGCATTGATTTCTGCTGTCAGATCAAGCACTCTTGCTTGTCTGTCTGCCCAGATGTCGCCGGTTGTGGTAATTCATCACTGCATTGTCCCTGATGGGTCGTAATGCCTCCAATGCGGTACTCACGGTCCACCCTTGACACTGTGGAGCGAGAAAAGTTCAGTGTCCAGACGACTTCCGAAATTTCATGCCCCATTCATCTAGCACCAACTTTTAACTGACGCCTCGGCTACGAATACTTATTTAACGTGCCTGACGTCATTCTGGTTCTACATTACAATGGTCATGTCAAACCCACAAAAACAATTAAACAAATAAACAAAAGGCAATCATTAAGAACCTATTTACCTTTTGTCCCAGGGTAAGTGCCATCAGTTGGAGCCCAAGAGATTACATAGGGTAGAACAAATCACACCACAGGGTTAGTTCTATATATATACACTGTAATTTCTATAAAGAGCACATGCATAAACATTACATCATTGCCCCTTTCATTCTCACAGTCACACTCGCATTCATTTCTCGGCAATCCAATAGACATGAGTAATTAATACAATAATAGTTCGGCGGCATGTTTAAAGTTAGCTACATTAATTTAAACTGTTCTTAATTTGACATTTTACTTTTGCATTTACGGAAAAACATGTTCCGGTCGGAGCTTTACCTGTACGACAAAACACTACTCCTTTTAAGTTGTTGTTGTTGAATGAATGTTAATCTATATATTGTTAATTTTGAGGTTAACAAGGATCACTGATATATAATTATATTGACAATTTATAGCGTCGTACAATCTGAATGTTAAATACTTTGGATGAATGGATAATTGAACGCTGTACGGTTTTACATGTAAAAATGATAGTTGATGCAATTTAATCACCGTAATAAGCAATGTCTGTTCGAGATTTTTAACGTAATTAAGCGAGTTCATTGGATGTCACGACGGGGCGAACGAAGCTTATCCATTTTCACGTCCATTCCGGCTTACCTTTGTCGGCTCTGACTGAAGTCCTCGTGGTGAAGTCGTGGATGTTTGCGTCGTGGTCAATAGATGGCTTCCGGGCGATAAGATAGGATCTCCGCATCTTCAAGGATTGGCAACTGGGTCGGACGCCCCCCAGCAGCGCCTTTCTCTGTCTCTACTCCATATTGATAGTACACAGACACGTGCGAAATAACACAACACGGAACGGTCCGACACACAAAGCGGATACTTTAAGCGGGTGGTTCGCGGAAGATTGTGTAGGATAACACGCCGAAGAAAATCTGAGTAAAAACTGGTGGTTTCCCTTCTCTGCGCGTCTATTTATTTGCTATTCAAAAGGTCTGTTACGGTACCCTCTCTGTCCAAGCGCTGCTAAATTGTCATCAAGTCGTAGCCTCTTGTTCTGCTATCTTCGCCCGTATATTTGGTGTTCTTTGACCCTTCTCGAGCAGCACCTCGAGTAGAGGTTAGCCAAAGATCGGGCCTATTGTAACCTGCACGTTCGTTCCGAAGACAGTGCCAGGGAGTCTGTAGCTATTGTTATCCAGTCTAGCTGTTTAACCTTTAATATCGGGCTTAATTTATCTCCTATCAAATTCTGCTTTGGGGATTTCGTCGATGATAATCTGCTGCTGGGCTGTCTTTAATTTCAGTTGAATCTGACCATTGGTAACAAAGTTGTATTTTTATATTTCTTTACCCGAGGCTCGGCCTCTTCTCTCGGGAAACAGGCTAGTCCTTCGCTCTCTGCCGTCCAAGTCCCGGTGAACAGCAACAATCCGATGCATATTATTGCTTATTACGATGATTAATTGATTTACCTGATAATTAGCAAGATTTTATCGTTATAACATTCCCCTCTCCTTACACATGATTTTTTTCTGAGCTTAAGATTATATGCGAAGGAGAAATTCATCAAAACACAATTAATAATTAACGTTAAATCTTGCCTAATTGTTACACATAGGCGCTCGAATAGGGACTCGAACCCTGGAATATATAGTTGTCTTTCTCTATAGACTAAATTGCACTTTTCAATTAATTTTACATCATTACATTTAATATTAACCAAACATAAAATTGCAGGATTACTCAACATTCATTTTCAGTTCTTGACTCTGTAACATTGATCATTTAACAAACACCTTGCTAACACTTATGAGAATTATCCTATTATGTATGCATATACATATGTAAACTTACTACATTCACACTCTAAGTTATGATGAAAATTCACTCTTTGAGATATAGTTCAGAATTATTGAGTTATTACATAAAATATTTCTTATCAATTCAAACCATTTAAAATACATGTTTCTTTACTAAATAATATCTATTCTGGGTAATAAGAATATAAATAATACGTTATTAATGTTGGCATTAACATAACATGATATATACTCAGATATTGATATGTATATTGATATATATATATATATAAGTTCTCAGTTTTTTGATAATAATAATAATATCATAATTGTGTTAAATTATTTACACTAGTATGCGGAATAATTTACAAGTTTAAAGGCTCGACTGGTAATCTGGCGCGTTGGGATTGAGTCCCCTACTCGTTGATGGTTGAGGCCATTGTTCGTCAGTCTCTTGCTTCTCATTGTTGTAGGTGGTTCTTACTAAATGAATAGCTTGTGTTCTGCCTTCTTCCATACGATTGTCTTCCTCCTCGCGTGAAAATCGCATGTCGCCACGCCCTCGGTAACCTGCGTTTGTGTTCTGTCCGCCTCCACGGTAGTTTCCTCGATTCGAGCGTTTGGTATCCCTGTCTCGCTGTCTTGGAGGACTGTACTGCGATTGTTCTTGTCGATTGAATTGTTGTCGACGTCCATTGTATGTATTACGTGTAGTCGCCATTTGCACTCGTGGAAAATTTTCTACTCTCTTCCTATCAAAATTATTATTCCCTCTTCTGCTTGATTGATCTTCCCATCGATGTTTTTCGTTCTCCTTCAGCAAATCCATGTCTTCAAGGATAAGCGACATTCGGTCAAAATTTTCTAACACATCTCCTGTAAGCTGTCTCTGTACGTAGCTCGGGTACATAGCTCTGATAGCCGTGAGGATCTCTATCACTTCGGTTCCGGGCTTAAGCGAACGGAATTCATTCACCCTCTGCCAGAAAAACTGTTTGTATGTGAGCTTTCCGTTGACGTCGTACCGCTTGTTTCTTAACTGGGTAACCTTCCTCTCTACCAATGATCTGCACTGAAATTGTTCAATGAAAGCTTTTTCGAAGGTGCTAAAGGTCTTGAACGCTGGTACCTGGTGGTCTAACCAAATGCGTGCGGAACCGCGAAGAAGTTTCTGGATGAGCTTCAGGTGATCCTCTTCGTGAATCCCATATAAAATGCAATCTCTTTTGAATTCTTGAAGAAACGTGGATGGCAAAGTTTCTGTCTTCTCTTGGTCGAAAATCATAAAGTTGTCCAGTGAAAACTTCGAGAAGATGGCACGCCTGCCTATTTCCGAGGTGGCTACACTGGTCTGTACCACGGAGTGGACTCGCGAGCAACTGCTATCCTGCTCCATGACGTCATCGCCTGTGGCTTGACTCCCCGATCGAGATGGTTGCTGTGCTAATGTCGCCAGGGGCGTTGTTTCTCGCTGGTCTTCCTCGTTCCTTGTTCGTGGTGACGTAATAACGATTGAAGAAGTCTCTCTCTGCATCGTTTCTTTGATTCGCGTGACGTCTTGGCGTAAGTCTTGCGTCATGTTTTTTATCTTCCTCCATTGCTGTTCTTCTGAGGTCATCTTTGTTTCGATTTGTCCAAATCTTTCTTCCACCATTCTGGAATCCGCTGCAAGTCGACGATCAACCATTCGGAATTCCTCTTCCATTCTCTTTTCCACGTCATTCTTCTTTTCTTCTATCTTCTCTCCCAGGTGTGCCAGGTGTTCATGGATCTGCCTGACTTCAGTTTCCACTGTTTTTTCCAGGTTCTCAATGTCTTTCGAGTTATCACGATGTCTTTCAACACACTCTTCTTGGGCTTTTTCTATTTTCTCATCATTCTTTTTTAATGCTTGTAGAAACTGATCCATCATCTCTCGGTGTTGTTGTTCTTTCTCTCTTCTTCGCAATTCTTTTTGCCTTTCCTTCTCTTCTTCTTCCAATTTTCTCTTCTTCTCCTTCTCTTCTTCTTCCAATTTTCTCTTCCTCTCCTTCTCTTCTTCTTCCAATTTTTTCTTCTTCTCCTTCTCTTCTTCTTCCAATTTTTTCTTCTTCTCCTTCTCTTCTTCCAATTTTCTCTTCTTTTCTTTCTCCTCTTTTCGACGTTCTTTCCCTTCTTCATGTTGCTTCATCATCGTGGTGAAGAGCGTCATTATCGCTTGAACATCCATGGTGCCTTGGGTTGGTAACACTGCCGTTGGTTGCTCACTTTCAGGGATAACGGTATTCTCCGGAGCACGGTTGCTTTCTCCTCCCTGGTCGCCTTCCAGTAACATCACTTCCTCTCCTTCCTTTGGATTGTAAATTTTTTCAATCTTCTTCCTCTGTCGAGTTATTCTCTCCATCACCCTTCTCCTCGGTCGTTATTCTCTCTCTCTTCTTCCTTGGATTCGATGCGTTCTCGCAGCGAGATATAAATTTCTCTTTTCTTTTTCATAAATAGACCCTACGTGGTTTTGCGTCTCCCCCCTTACCATCCTTGATCGATGCTTTATCCTTATCGCCGCATAAAAATCCAAAATCTCTCGCTATGTAAATTACTTTAACCATTGTTACTTCACGCCCACTATATATATTGCACAAACAATTAAATACTCAATTCACATGCTAACTATGCGTAAATACACTTAAATACTCTAAACTAGAAAATTACTGATTATAGCAACACAAAGAACTAAACGCTTCATACTCTAGGCGTCCTGCGTGGTATGTTTTTTTTTTAACTGCAATAAGTGATTAATATTTGATTTTCTACCTCTATCAATCTCTTGGTTCCTGTCGAAGGCATGTAGGCACATAGCTCTATAACTGAATAATTATGGCACAATAAACTCATTTTTGCGACTATTAATAACTTCCTTCCAACTATCGACACTTATTTAAACTTCGGGCCTAATTATCGCATATTCAGGCCTACTCGGACCTACACGTCGAATGTTCGGGATTACTCATCGAACCTACATGTCGCTTGTTCGGGCGCCATCTTTTAACTGACGCCTCGGCTACGAATACTTATTTAACGTGCCTGACGTCATTCTGGTTCTACATTACAATGGTCATGTCAAACCCACAAAAACAATTAAACAAATAAACAAAAGGCAATCATTAAGAACCTATTTACCTTTTGTCCCAGGGTAAGTGCCATCAGTTGGAGCCCAAGAGATTACATAGGGTAGAACAAATCACACCACAGGGTTAGTTCTATATATATACACTGTAATTTCTATAAAGAGCACATGCATAAACATTACATCATTGCCCCTTTCATTCTCACAGTCACACTCGCATTCATTTCTCGGCAATCCAATAGACATGAGTAATTAATACAATAATAGTTCGGCGGCATGTTTAAAGTTAGCTACATTAATTTAAACTGTTCTTAATTTGACATTTTACTTTTGCATTTACGGAAAAACATGTTCCGGTCGGAGCTTTACCTGTACGACAAAACACTACTCCTTTTAAGTTGTTGTTGTTGAATGAATGTTAATCTATATATTGTTAATTTTGAGGTTAACAAGGATCACTGATATATAATTATATTGACAATTTATAGCGTCGTACAATCTGAATGTTAAATACTTTGGATGAATGGATAATTGAACGCTGTACGGTTTTACATGTAAAAATGATAGTTGATGCAATTTAATCACCGTAATAAGCAATGTCTGTTCGAGATTTTTAACGTAATTAAGCGAGTTCATTGGATGTCACGACGGGGCGAACGAAGCTTATCCATTTTCACGTCCATTCCGGCTTACCTTTGTCGGCTCTGACTGAAGTCCTCGTGGTGAAGTCGTGGATGTTTGCGTCGTGGTCAATAGATGGCTTCCGGGCGATAAGATAGGATCTCCGCATCTTCAAGGATTGGCAACTGGGTCGGACGCCCCCCAGCAGGGCCTTTCTCTGTCTCTACTCCATATTGATAGTACACAGACACGTGCGAAATAACACAACACGGAACGGTGCGACACACAAAGCGGATACTTTAAGCGGGTGGTTCGCGGAAGGTTGTGTAGGATAACACGCCGAAGAAAATCTGAGTAAAAACTGGTGGTTTCCCTTCTCTGCGCGTCTATTTATTTGCTATTCAAAAGGTCTGTTACAGTACCCTCTCTGTCCAAGCGCTGCTAAATTGTCATCAAGTCGTAGCCTCTTGTTCTGCTATCTTCGCCCGTATATTTGGAGTTCTTTGACCCTTCTCGAGCAGCACCTCGAGTAGAGGTTAGCCAAAGATCGGGCCTATTGTAACCTGCACGTTCGTTCCGAAGACAGTGCCAGGGAGTCTGTAGCTATTGTTATCCAGTCTAGCTGTTTAACCTTTAATATCGGGCTTAATTTATCTCCTATCAAATTCTGCTTTGGGGATTTCGTCGATGATAATCTGCTGCTGGGCTGTCTTTAATTTCAGTTGAATCTGACCATTGGTAACAAAGTTGTATTTTTATATTTCTTTACCCGAGGCTCGGCCTCTTCTCTCGGGAAACAGGCTAGTCCTTCGCTCTCTGCCGTCCAAGTCCCGGTGAACAGCAACAATCCGATGCATATTATTGCTTATTACGATGATTAATTGATTTACCTGATAATTAGCAAGATTTTATCGTTATAAACTATCATCCCGTGCTCAAACGCTGATAATTCCCTTCGGCTTGCCATCACCACGGTACACGACGTTTCTCTGCACTCACAGAAGTCTACCTGACAACACTGCAACTGCTTCGCGACGTTCGACTGGTTTGCTGCGATGTTACAGCGCCACCAACTAGTTCCTTCCCCTATCCCATGACTTTTGGCACTTCAGTGTACATGTTAATGTAAAAAATATATATATTTGGAGTGCATTTATCAAGCATTTTCTGTCTTTCAAAAATAGTTTGTGTGCTTGTTTTCCATTATTAGTGTGGAACTGAATGTGTTGAAAAATAATTCAAATCGTTTGTTCGAACACACATGCTTTAGCACCAACGTCTACCCCTTTTTGCATAATTTACGAGGATAATAACGTCTTTGATACAACTACTACTACTAATACTAATAATAATAATAAAATGTTGGTTCCGGGTTCGAATCCCAGGTTGGACATGGATATTTGTGAGTGTTCATTCATCAATTTAATGATATCATCACTCATCCCCATCTTCGTAAATTAGCCAAAAGTGGCAGAAGAAGTGAAGTAAAATAAAGCAAATCAATAATAACAATAATAATAATGTTATAATAATAACACTATTATTATTAGCTTTATGATTATTAAAATAATAATTATTAGCATTATTATTATTAAAAATTTTATTATTGGTAAGTTTATCCTGGTACTTGCCCCCCCCCCCCATGGTTGCACCTCTGTATATAAACACACTAAAAGTGGGTTTTTTGCGGAGTTTGTATATATAATGGTATTTCAAAATAATAGTTCAATAACAGTTGTTGTATTGCGTCAAGTCATTTTTAGAGACATAACTTTTTCGTGCTTTTATTAGTCTAACAGTTGGGCTGAAAAGTTCGTAGGCTAACATAGTAAAAAATATTTTTTTGACAAAATTCGATTTTATTATTCAATATAGTTGCCTTCGAGGGCGATACAACGATTATAGCGGTCATACAATTTTTCGATGCCATTTTTATAGTACGATTTCTCTTTAGCCTCAAAATAGGCCTCAGTTTCGGCGATTACCTCTTCATCAGTGCTAAATTTCTTTCCAGTGAGCATTCTTTTAAGGTCTGCAAACAGGAAAAAGTCACTGGGGGCCAGATCTGGAGAATATGGTGGATGGGGAAGCAATTTTATTACGGTTCAATATCGCTAAACATTGCTCCGAATCATCAAAACGTTGTTGCTTTTGATCGATTGTGAGCATGCGCGGCACCCATTTTGCACACAGCTTTCGCATGTTCAAATATTCATGCACAATATGTCCAACACGTTCCTTTGATATTTTTAAAGTCTCAGCTATCTCGATCAACTTCACTTTACGATCATTTGAAATTATTTTGTGGACTTTTTTGATGTTTTCGTCGGTAACAGCCTCTTTGGGGCGTCCACTGCGTGCATCGTCTTCGATGCTCATTTCACCTCGTTTAAATTTAGCAAACCACTTCTCAATGGTTGATTTTCCTGGTGCAGAGTCCGAATAATGTTTATCAAGCCAAGCCTTGGCTTCAACAGTACTTTTTTTTCGCCAAAAAGCAATGCTTTATTAACACACGAAATTCTTTTTTATCCATTTTTTCACAATAACAAAAGCTGCTTCACTCACAATGCTATATCTCACGAACTAATTATCCGGCAGCTGTGAAATTTATACACGTATCTTTTGAAGGTTAGTACTAAGTAAAAATCACATGGATTTAATTCTAGTAACGCCATCTATGAGTCAGCCTACGAACTTTTCAGCCCAACTGTTATGTGGGCTATTGGCAATCAAAAAATTCATTGTTGGTTTCTGAAAAAAAAAATGAAAAAAATTGTAATGAGTGCTTTCCTAAGTTCTACAATTTGCTGCCTGGTCTACATATAGATTGCTTTCCTTAGCTTCATTATGCGGCAAGTCTTGTTCTAGTTGTTATTTAAGATGAAACGAATTTGTGGTTGATCAATATATAAATCTCAAAATGAAATATCTTTGAATTGCTGCAATATGAAATTGTTTTATGAATATCGGGCATTGCACTGATCCTTTACACAAGTGTCGGTGTAGGTGACAGCACCACCGTGTATCGTATACGGTGCTAGCATGTCACGTTCTCGTGCGACGGTGAGTCATTCGAGTGCCAAGTGTGTAAGATGGCAGGTGTGTTAGAAGTGTATGCGTGGTGAGCAACAGGCCGTAATTCAATTTCTTCGGTGCAGGTCAAATCTGCTGAGCAAGTGCAGAAGGAAATGTTTGTTTACGGTAACAAATGTTTATCCAGGAAAACCGTTTACAACTGGGTGAAACATTTTGATCATGGTCAAAATGTCCAGGTGCTTTGAGAGATAGAGTTCTTCTGTTGAATGACAATGCTCGTCCACACAGTGGTTTGCATACGATCCCTAGGTTGGGAATTACTGGAACATCCAGCATACAGTCTGGATTTGCACCATCAACTTTCGGGCCTCCCCGATGGCGCAATGGTGGCGTCGTCGCCTTGTAATCAAGGGGTCCCGGGTTCGATACCTGCTGGAGGTACATAATGGTTTGGATCCCACTTTAAACTGTAGGTCCAGTCCAAATTAGCCTTACTGTGCATAAAGTGGACTTAAAACAACAAATCAATCAATCAATCAACCATCCGACTTTCATCTCTTCGGCCAACTGAAGAATCACCTGGGTGGTCACTGGTTACAGGATATGGAGGAGGTTACCAGCTGGCTACGACAAACTTTCTTCGCTGCTGGCTTTGAGGGACTTGTGAAACGCTGGGACATGTGCCTAAATGTTCATGGAGTTAACTCCCAGCAGAGAACATGGGCACAGGCAGGCAGACGACAACAGCGCACCAAGTGGCAGGCAACATTGCAGCAAGTTCCAATGAGGATGGTGGCAGTGCCCACTGAAATTAATAGAACAGCAGGAAAAAATAGCTTTGCGTTAAAGTGAGTACATAAGTTTCTCCGTATTTATTTGCTACCTCAGCTCTCATCTCGAAAAATATGAACAGCCTTATTTTCTATCACATATCTAGACCACAAAGGCAAGCCACCGGAAGCTTTAGAAGAATTTATAAACTGCAAAATAGGAAGCCACAAGAAGCAAAAGCAAACACACGTGAAGTCTTCTAGAAAAGCACAAGTGTTTCACACCTCAAGAGGGCTAACATTCGATCTCATGTCACAAGCAGAAGACTTCGTACGCCAATAAGAAGACCAGTTGGGGACGAATTCCTGGCTATGGTGATGGCAAAATGGAAGATGCAGACGCTGGTTGGTGGACGATCTTCAGGAGCGAACAATGATTCCAACAGCAAGATCAAAGATAAGCGAAGGACATAGAATCACCATCGGAAGTCTATGAGATTTAGAAATTCGGAAGAGGAAGATGGAGTTCAAGGACAACTTCAGTGTGAAACAGACTTCTTTGATTCTTTTAACTTCCCGTTAGGAAATTATTGTTTTATGTAGCTAACCTACTTCTAAGAAGATGCATTACAAATTAGCATGATTAAATACGACTTACCTAATTTCCAGTAATTTATTTGAAGAGTATGGGAGAATTATAGCATAGCTATTTCCTTGTAAAGGATATATTGCATCTTCTTTTTTTATATTGAAGATGGTGACAACATACTCACCTTGTAATCAGGTGTTCAGTTCCCGATGGGGCACATGGTTGTTCTCTGGTGCGGCTCAAGATAAAATTTTCACCAGGGCAAGTGGACTTACTTTCCACACACCCCTAACTTTCCACATTCTTCCAATAAAAAAATCATCACTTTGCATAAAAACCTAAATATTAACGAACTGAACAGGAATGCACATGTCTTTTTCTTGTCTGGGAAGCAAACAAAAACAAACACACAAACGAATCTAGCGAAAACAATCGGTTATGTGCAGCCATTCCAAAACTGTACCCCTGGGGGTCGCGACGATAATCCAAGGGGTCCGCAATAACAATGTAAGTTGTAAGTACTATCACAACTCCACGTGTCTGATCGATTGCTGGATCCATGCACGTCCCCTATACCCTGCCATTTCTAGAAAGGCAATACTGCATTTAATGCCTTTACGACAACATACCTGCGTGAGTGTACCTTTTCTGCTCTCACACAAATCAAAACAAAGCACAGAAAAAAGCTAACGTAGAGGTTGATCTTCGGCGTCGAGGGTCTATGCTTGAACCACACCTACAACGCTTGATCTCTGGAAAGCAGAACCATCCGTCCCATTGATCCAACACCTGTACCAAGTGAATTTTCTCAAGTAAGTTTCCAGATCCAGACTGTTGTAATTATTAGCCAAGTGTCGCATTGTTTTATAATTTTTATGCATTTAGGAAGTATGTTTATGTAAATGAAGTTTAATTAAATTTTAAAAAGTTGAAAGGAATGTAAATATTAACCCTATATTGAACAAATGAAATCAAACAGGGTGACATTACAAAATTCTGTCTTTTTGTTTACTGATTAAGTATTATGTTCTGTGGCTAGGGTCATCTAAGGGGTCCTTGGACATGCATGCGATATGTTGAGGGGACATCAGAGACAAAAAGCTTGGGAAAAATCTGAGCTACGGTGAAATCAGTTACTACTCGCATGGATTTTTCTTGAGTATGTCTATGCAATAATCGTACTCGTTGCCGGACCCCGTGACTGAATAGTTAGCACTAGGGGTGTGCGGGTCCGAAAAGTCGGGATCGGGAAATAGATATCCCGTCCCGATTTCGGGAAATGACTTCCCGACTTTTCGGGATCGCGAGTAGTCGGGAAATACCGAATGGTCATTTTAAAAAGTTGTTAATTCTCTACGTTTTCTGCCTTGCAAGTGTCTGAAACTTATCGGAAATTGTTTGTTTTTATTCCAGAAATGCACAAACATTCACTTAGGTTGAAAATGACTTGTAGAATTCGAGATTTTCAGAGCTTCGGGAAATTTCCCGTCCCGAATGTCGGGATTTAAAAGATTTTCCGTCCCGACCAAAAAAAATCCTATCCCACACAACCCTAGTTAGCACATCGTGCTGCGACGCTAGGTGTCCCAGGTTCGAATCCCGCTTGGTCATGGTTGGTTGTAAATGTCCATTCATCAATTTCTTCCCTCATCCCCATCTTCGCAAATTAGCCAAGAGGCACAAACTCCGAAGTAAAATAAAACAAATCAATCAATTGTACGCGTTGTTCACGTATAGTCTCCTAAACTAAATTATAGAGTTTAATCAAGGAAATACTATATATTCCTCGCGATGAGGAAATAATTTATATGGAGCCCTAAGCCAAGCACTAAGTGTGTGCGGGATCCAGAAAAGTCGATACTGGGATCGTGAAAAAAATTTCCCGTCCTGATTCCAATGGTCATTTTAAAAAGTCGTTAATTCTCGACGTTTTCTGCACTGTAAATGTCTGGAACCTATCGGAAATTGTTAGTTTTTGTACCAGAAATGCAGAAACAATCACTTAAGGTGATGATGACGTGCAGAATTCGAGTTTTCAAGAGCTTCGGGAAATTTCGAACATCTCCCGTCCCGAAAAATTGAGATTTTTTTCCGTCGCGAATATCGGGATTTTAAAAATTTCCGGTTCCGATTCCGTTCCGAACTAAAAAAATCTGTCCCGTACGCGAAATTTCTTTTTCCACATATCCCAGGACCCGCACCGGAAGTGATAATGAAATCCAGATTCCGGGGCCTCACAAAATCAGAGATGCCAACCCAGAAAAAGAAATAGCTTTAGAAAGAAGCTACGGACATATGCAAATATGCCATTTCTTTAAACAAAAATGAGAGTTGTTAGTTAGCAACATTGCGACTGAAAGGCACAAGCAGATTAGGGCGGATTAGGGCACAAGCAAACACAAATACAAACTTCGTGGCAAAGATGTCGCATTTGCTTCTGGAAATTTTTCTCTGCGACATTTGTGCAAAAACCCTACAAATAAATATAAAGTCTCATTGAATGCACATGCCAAATGAGCTCATAAATGTACAACAAATTAAGGTAATATTACATGTCAGTGGATTGCTGCAGCTTGAAATGACACCAGTATAAAGTGCTTGGAAATTTGGAGGAAGTTATTCACGTAAGAAAGATTTGGTGAATTCGATTCTTTGGAAGGGAAATTGTTTAATGAAACTCACGATCTTGTTGCCGAAAGTCTGGGCTTCGAACCCTAGCCAAGGCAAGGGCAGTTTTACCGTTCTATGCTTAGAGAAACTCATTTCCGTAAGTAGTTTCTTCTGTAAAAATGAAGAAATGTGTCTCCGATGTATGAAACTGTGTTTCGGTAAATGTATGTTATATCGGAGACACATTAAAATCGGATATTTTGTGTTTCGGATGGTTCGTACTTACCAATTATGTATTGGGGAACATAGTTAAAGGTGCCATTATGCTTTTTACACAAAAATAACATAGATTTTTCACATTACGAGTAATTCTTTTGGTTCCTTTCTTCCGTTGCGGAACATACAATGTGCCACGCACAGCTGTGGATCATTGCGCGTCGTGCTTGTGTTTTGTCAATTTGGAGTGGGTATGCAGTGTTTCAACCTTCTTAACCGAAAAATGCCTACTTTCGTGTTCATTATGTCATCCAAACCATTGACGGATAGCCCCACAAACCATTGCCGGATAGCCCCAAAAATCGTTCATGATAGCCCCACGAACCATTGACGGATAGCCCCAAAAACCATTTACGATAGCCCCACAGACCATTTCCGGCAAGGTTAGGTTAGGTAAGCATAGTTAAAAAAAATTCTCATAAAAAAGCACCTTTGGAAACACTGGCGAGACCGCGTGACTTTCGACGCTTGCGCCATCTGCAACAATGGAAACAACAGCATAATGTTGTCGCTTTGCACAAAATGCAAGTTTATTATATCAAAAGTGCTTGTTTCTTGTTGTGCAGCATTCTACGGTGAGAAAATACCTCCATGAACTTTCCAAATGGTACAGAAACTCATTTCCGTAAGTAGTTTCTTCTGTAAAAATGAAGAAATGTGTCTCCGATATAACAGACATTTACCAAATTTTCTTTGAAAGAAACGAGAAATTCGTATCCAGGTTGGGGGAAAAAGTGACATGGTGGCACACATTTCTGCACAAATCTAGTGAAAGCAAAAAGTGCCTACGTTGATAGGTAGTTAGGGTTAGTTCTCTTAGCCCAAAGAATAATTTTTCATTGTATTTATGCTAATGGAACCTAACCTTACAAGCATTCCTCGTCTGACATTGGAAGACAAGGTAGCAAAACTCTTGTGTGGAGAGGAAGACCCCAAAACAAATGACAGCAACTGTGTGTAAACAATATGGACGTGAACAAATGGAGAAATGCATTGCTTTTAGTAGTAGGAAAAACTTTTTTTATGCGTAGTAATATAATAGTAATCGGAAAAGTACCACCGGAAAATGGATGTAGAAGGTACGTACTTTCAGGGGATATAAATTTTGTTTGTCTATTTAGAGGAAAAAAGCAGCCCATGTACTGCAGTGAGACCGTTCTATTTCATCTCATCGTTTCAATATCCTCTACAGCAAGGAACAAAATATAAAAAAGATGAAAATCATTCAAAATTTAAATGTATTTAAAATTAACAAAATTTAACAGTATTAAATGTGTGTGTTGTAAAACTAGTTTTTCTATGTATCTTCTAAAACATTTCTTGAGGTGTTAATTGACTGCTACTGACATCATCCTCTACTACACACTTGACTACTAAAACAATTTTGATGATACAGATATATACATTATACAAAATGAATGCACAATATTCAATCATAGTGCCTACCATGTATTCCAGCCCTTCCTTCCCAAAACCTGCGAGCTGTTGACCTTTGATGCAGATGTGGAAGGAATGTGGATTATGACATCAAGGTCAAATTCACAGATTTCTGTCTAAACGGGAGGCTGCAACAGGGGCAGTGAAGGCACAGATAAAGTAGCTCCCCTATGAAAGAAATTTCTAAAATCTAGAGATGGAGAAAGTGATGCCCATAACTAGATACAGAGTGGCCAAAAGTGGGAAAACATGTCATCAAAAATTTAAAATGTTTTCATCTTTTGGGAATTATGTATAGAATAAATTTGACCATATGACAAGATTCACAAAACTTCAAACTATACATTTCAAATCTTCCAAAATCAATATCAATTTTTTTATGATACAAAATTACATCTACAGTACAAAAATGTCTTAAGGTGACCATAACCGTTGCCAGAAAGAGTTTACAATACCGGACCACTCTCCAATTTCTATGAAATGTTGCCTACTCACTAATTGTGAACTCCTAAACACGAATCTGCATGTAATAATTGGCGGTCAAGTATGGAAATCGAGGAAAAAACTAAATAAACTATGTTTTCTTAACGTAACGTAACCCTACCATAAGAACAATAGCTCCACGGAAGATGCCATTTTCCCAACATGAAGAAATCAACAGGCAAGACAAGGTATAGTTCTCGTAGTTAAAATATTAATTTTTCTTTGTATTTATGCTAATGGAACCTAACCTAACCTCATAGGCATTCCTCGTTACGTCAGCAAGATTGTTGTGCATAAAGGAACACCATGAATGAAATGCGAAAGAAAGATAGTTCCGAATTGCTGTGTAGGGACAATCACCGTGGTAAATCGCAATGTTATTTTACAATTTCTAGACATAAATGTACAATATTAATAAGTGACTGCCAAATATGAACTACAGTTACGTCATCAGGACACCGAAATTAGTAAGTAGGCGAAATTTTATAGAAATTGGTGAGTGGTCCGGTATTGTAAACTCATGCCCCGGTGCCTCCACCCTAATCACTTTCTTATAAATGAACACACAACATTTCAAATGACCATGCTTATTATTAGTTAATATTGTTTCATGCATACATGTGTGTATGTGATCAGGGGGTCTGGAACTCCATACCCCCCAAATTTGGAAAATACTATGGTTGATTCATAATACTTCCCGATGAGACACGATGTAGCAGGTATAAAAGAATTCTTTCTGTGTGCATGGTTTGTGGATTCTGAGAATAATATCCACTAAAAGTTTACAAGTTTCACACTGGGTGGTGATATGTCAGCTGAAAATCTGACATCAGTTCTTTTTTAACAATGTCACAAACTTGGTCTTGACATGGAAAAAAATCACAGGTCAAGGTTATGATGTGAGTGGCAGGTGTGTTCAATCGTGAATAAATCAACAATACCCAAAAGGCATGTGTGCCCACTGTGCCAGTCATACTGTAAATGTATCCCTATCTTCAGCCATGTCGAACTCCACCGTGAGTAACTGTTCTGGTACAGTAAGTAAAGTTGTTTTTTTTCCGTCAGAATAATACATGCAGTGGTGAATTCCTAAAAACAATATATTGCATTACTACCAGGCAGTAAGAAACACTATTTAAATACAGAGAAACTAATACTCACTTTATCCGCAAAACTGTTTTTTCTTCTTCGTTCTATTAAACACTATTTGTTAGTGTGTGAAACATGATTTTAAGCAAAACATGATTCACTTCGTATGTAGTAAATTTTATTATTAATAATAATAATAGATACGCTGTCAAATTCAAATTCAAATTCTTTATTTACGTGGGCGAGGTTCAGCCTGAGGCTGTTCTGCCACCTAACCCGTGTCATCGATTACATTTAAATTTACATTTCTTATACATATGTTATTACAGTATTAATACAGTGTACAATAAACTGTATGATTTAGTTACAAAATCTATTGATAAAATAATTGTAATAAATGTATGAATAAAATGATACAAAAATTGTGAAAAGACAACTACATAAAAATAAAATAAAATGAATGAAAAATAAGTAAAAATAAAAACATGTAGACAAAATACATAACATAAACATACAAGTTACATCATAGTATTTGAACACAATCTCTGCTCTGCCAAAAGAAAATTCTTTACTTCATTTCGGAAAGATTCTATTTTAGATATGCTCGACATGGTCTTAGGTAGGGCACTCCATATTTTTGCAGCAGAATATGAAAACGACGACTGATATGCCTGTGTGTTGCAGAGTGGAAGGTTAAATTTGAAATTATTTCTTGTATGGTGGCTGTGAACACTGGTGCGAGGGATCAACATGTCTGCCAGATACGACGGCTTGCCAGATGTAATAATTTTATGTATAAGGCAATATGTATGCAGTAGCCGCCTACGGTACATATTGAGGATATTCTTATTATTTATGGAAGGTAAAATATGTTCACGTCTCGGGATGCAAAATATGAACCGCATGCACGCATTTTGGCATTTTTGAATCTTTGCTTGTAAAGTTTTATTTATTCTACCAGAGTACACTACGTCACAATAGTCGAGAAATGGATATATAAGTGTTTCAACTAATCGCTGCTTGATTTCTGAAGATAATAGTTTGTTAAATTTAAACAAGAATCTAAGTGTTCCAAATGGTTTATTGATTTGGCGGCTAATATGCTCATTCCATGATAGACGAGTGTCAAATATCAGTCCAAGACTTTTAACTACTTGAGCTCTAGGTATGACATCTCATTTATTGTAATTGTTGTATTAGTGTGCTCGACCGAACCAATAGCATTTCGAGTTCCAATAAATGTATAACATGACTTATTAGCATTAATTTTAAGGCCATTTGCATCACACCATGTTTTTATCGCACCCAAATCATTACTTATGTATTTAATACTTCTAGCAATTTCTGTTGGATTGAATGATTTGGTTAGTTAAGTGTCATCAGCATATGAATATACGTTACAGTATTTGACAACTGAGGGTAGGTCTGCAATATAAATCGTAAACAATAAGGGACCTAGTATAGATCCTTGTGGAACACCAGATGAAATATATAATTTATTAGATAATAAAGTAGGCGACAGTTTTACACGTTGTTTTCGGTTACTTAGATATGAAAAATACCAGTTAAGGGTAGATTGTGAAAAACTGTAATATTTCAGTTTACTGAGCAGTAATTTATGTTGTACCGTATCAAATGCTTTGGACAGGTCCAATAATATTAATGCAGTGAGGAATTTCTTATCCATAGCCTGGAGGATGTCATTTGTGACTTTCAGCAAAGCCGTAGCAGTGCTGTGGGCCGGCCGAAATCCTGACTGTGAGGGTGGAAGAATATTGTTTTGGGCAATGAAGCTAAATGTCTGTTTATAGATTATTTTTTCTAGTAGTTTTGAACACACAGGCAGAACACTAATAGGTCGAAGGTCGTTTACATTAGTTGGTCGGGTCGTCTTAGGGAGTGGTGTTATCAAAGCTTCTTTCCATTTCCTGGGAAATACGGATTTCTCGAGCGAAAAGTTAATAATATGTGTGATAATAGGCAAAATAAAAGGTAGCGATAACTTCAGCATTTTAGTTGATATTCCATCTGCACCAATAGCAGTAGACTTGATTTCGTACAAACATTTTCTTACAGTATAGCCATCCACTTTTTTAAAAGCAAATTCGGGAAGCATATTATTAAACTTTTGGTTACTAAATTTTAAACATTCTTGAGATATCAGACGTTGGTCGATATTTAGACTATCAATTGAATTAATAAAGTGTTCATTTATCTCGTTCGCATTGTCAAACGTGGAGGGGAGATAATTTTTATTTGAGCCAATGCCTACAGATTTCAGCTGCTTCCATAAATGCTTTGGTTGTCTTGGTGTTTTATTGATGTTATGCTCAAAATAACACTTTTTTTCTTGCCGAATAACGGATGTCGTGAAATTTCTCAATTCTTTGTATTCTTTCCATGCAGATTCAGTTCCGATTCGCTTGAATTTACGAAACGCATTGTCCCTTAGTTTCATCAACAGCTTCACATTCGATGTAATCCACGGCATACGTTTGTTAAGAAATCGTGTTTTACGGACTGGCGCGTGCTTGTCAAAGAGATCAAGTAAGTTGACATTGAAATACTCTACTTTCATATTCAAGTTATCGGTGTTATATATTTTTCCCCAGTTAATTTTTTCTGCATCCTTCACGAATTTATCATAATCAATATCACCGTATTTTCTGTGGTGTATAATTCTGTTCACGCTTTCTGGTTTGGTATACGCAAGTACAACGTGGGTCATTCTATGATCGCTATTGCTGACTGGCTCACCGACACCATGTTGGATTACATTTTGCATGTTGCTGACAAACGTCAGATCAATTAATGACTTAGTCGTGGAGGTTATTCTGGTCGGTTTATTGATTATTTGCGTTAATTGAAATTGATTAAACAAATTTTGAATGTAAACGACGTCAGCACAGTCTGGATGTAAGAAATTAATGTTGAAATCTCCAGCTATAACAAGGTCATTAACTAAGGGATACATTTCGGTCAATATATCTTCTAAAATTGACAACTGTGTGTATGGAATACGCTTAGGCCTGTATACGGCACAAATACCGAGACGTTCCTTTTTTATTTCAACCGTAGCTGCAAGGTACTCAACGTCAAACTCTCCTTCGATTTCGAAAGACAACGGATGCAGTTTTAGTCCCTCCCGTGCGTATATGCAGACACCCCCACCCATGCTGTAATGGCGATCAAAGCGTATTAAGTCATAACCTGGAATTTTCAATGCATTATCCGTTATATTGCAAGTTAACCACGTTTCTGTTATGACAAGAATGTCAATCTGTTTCTCTGTAATTTCGATGCATATTTCCTGAAGTTTGGGGAATAATGACCTGACGTTTACATTTGCTATTTTGAGACCCAGGGAGCAGCCGGTTCTTTTGTCATCGGCGAGAGGCCGACGGAGGACATGCCCTAGAGCAGTGGAGTTCATTTCAAGGGGGGTGGTAGGTTTTGTTAGAGGCATAACGGTAGAAGTAACTTCTGGAGGGTTGCAGAGCAGAGAGAGGTTGCAAACTCACTACATTTATCCGCAGATGCATAAAGGTTACAAATACAAATACAAATAAAAGTTTTCTGCTTTTTACGGTACTTTTGATCATTAGAAACTTATGAATATGTTTTTTTGATTTACTAACAATTAAACTTTGCTTATGTACAAGAACGTATCTCACATTTACGAAACTAAACTGTAAAATTATGCAGTTGCGATTAAAATATTGAAAGTAGTAAACAATAATAAAAGAAGCAAAACACGTATATATCAAAGAAAAGAGGAACTCAAACATTTAGAAGTTACAACTTAAGACTAAATGTGTTCCCGATAAATAAAAATTATAAGAGTAATGTGAAATTTAAATGTTATGTTATGAAAGGTAAAAGAGATTTAAAAAATGATAAAGTACAGATCACTCATATCTTCCCGGTAAGCGTTCAAAGTTCATCTAATTGCTTTCTGCAAGTGATGAAGTGCTTCACGTTTCCAATGTTTATCACGATATTCCCATCTTGGGTCCAACAGTTCTTGTAATGGTATTTGCTCGTAGCCAGTTTCAGAAGCTCGAGACGTGCACGGCAGAGATCTTCTGTGATGGTGATATGAGAACCCTTCAGTTTCCTTTTACTTCGAAACACACTTGCTCTCGCACGGTAACTAGTAAATTTAACAAGAATGGCTCTTGGCTTACCTCCGTTCTTCTGTCCTCCTACCCTGTGGCTTCTGCAAATATCACCATGCTGGATTTTGATGCCCAGTTGCTCTTCAAACAAGGCGGTTGCTTTGTTATCGGTATTCTCGTTGGAAGTTTCGGGAATACCGAATATCCGGATGGAGTTCCTCCTCTGGTACTGCTCTAAGTCGTCCAATTTGTCCCTGAGCCCTCGGAGTTGCTCAACCTTCTTCTTCAGTTCATCCTTCATGCTGTGCATTTCTTCAACGTTAAAGTTTAGTGTTTCCTTCAGACTTTGAAGCACTGATTTTGTCACTGCCTCGACTATCGAGTCCACCATAATTTTCATCATTTCAGGTGCCTGCACAGCAATCTTCACTTCTTCACAAACACGTTTCACAAATTCTACGTTGTTGAAGTTGGAAACACTGCTTATGCTGTTCGGTGATCCCTGGTTCTTTCCAGATTTCTTCGGTGCCATACTGAACGGTGAATTAGAAAATAGTACAATACAAGGCACAAAGTAATAAACCGAAGGCGTGTTATTTGCAAATGCACTTCTCAGATATTAATCTCACCTTACAATAGTAGTTTGACCATTAGAATGTTAATTTACTGCAGTTGTTTACGTTATTTCGGGAGCACAAACGTTACGCACTAGCGACCAGCTGCCATTACTCGTTCATCATTAAATACTTGATGTAGGGTGGGAATGGGTGGGAATGGGCACCCCTGGCTGGATCCCCCCTAAGATTCTATTTCTGGATATGCCCCTGTATATGATTATAGACATTCGCGTACACTTGAAAAATTACAAAGCCTTCAATAACAGAAGGTAAATATCCACAAGTAGAGATGAAGCAAACACTGTCTGGTACTGTGGGGAATAGTTGTTGTGCAATGATAAATTAATCAGATTGGGTGTACTGTGATTAAGTCCATTAAGATGAGACTGAGGGAGATTTCCAAGCCATAGCACCATTGCAGGCTACATTTCATTGGTGAAATCATCAAGTTACAAGTGTCTCCCATCACTTGTCAGTTTGGTGTCACTTCGAAATGATGAAATGGTGTGAATTCTCCCTAAGATCTCTCAAAAATGTGGATTATTATTCAGAACAAACTCAAGGGAACCTATGTTATCATTTTAACACAATAACTTTATGTGGATACACTGTCTGAGAAACGAATAAGAGTCTTGAAGGATGCAAATCTCTCGCACAATGTATTAGTTTTATTGCTACATGAATTTAAACCATGTGTATGGACCCACTAAGTTAAAATGCATATTAGTAAAAACAATGAAAACAAATATTCGTGATGAGGTCATGTTCGATTTGATGGTAAACAGTATTACAGAATAATACAAGGTCTCCAAATTTTTGTTTTCAGGCCTCTTTGGATCTGAACCACTGAGTAATGTATCTCCATTGCAAATTGAATGTGGGATCCTTTAACATGTTGACTGTCAAGCTCCTGAGCTAATGATATTGCTTGGGGCCAAACTACTTCCTAATATTTGCTTATATGATCAAAAGGCTTGTATCTAACATCGACAATACCCACTAAGAGTTTGAGTTTAAGCCCACTTTATTCACAGTAAGGCTAATCGCGACTGAATGTACTGTTTAAGGTGAAATTTCAACCAGTATGTACCTCCACTGGGTATCAAACCTGGGACACCTTGATTACAAGATGGTTACCACTACACCATCAGGGAGGCCCTGCCAATATGATAAATATGCATGTAGTGAAGGCCAGAAAAAATTGTTGGCAATGAAGCCTGCAGGTGTAACTTGCAGTTTGATGTAATATTTGCATTAAACTAGCACCTGAAGTTGAAAATTGTATCTGGGGCAGGGTGTCTATCAGTTAGGAATGTGAAGGAAGTCAAGCAAGTAGGCCAAGAAAGTCAAGAAAAAGTCACAAAATTATGCTTGTGGTCAAGAATTGTTGCTAATTTTTTTTTACAGTATAGTGAATGTACATTGTAGTGGGATTTGATAAATTGTATTGAGTTGTGGTAAAGATTTGTTCACTCTGTTTCTCAAGAATTACATTCTTCTATGTGTGAAGTTTTGTAAAACTATTAAAGTAATGTGGCCATTCCCCATCCAGGATGAAGTCTGAAGCATTAAGTTTTACATGTATTAATAATTAAAGCAAGTCTAAATCTCTTTTTAAAGTAGAGCTTCAATTTTCATCTTAACTGGCCTTGCGGTAGGGGTTTTTCATTGAATAAAAATATATATTTTCTTTACTACACCTAATTAGAGGACAATTAAATAAATGTTAAGAAAAAATGAGGGTCAAGAAAATGTAAAGTCATGGAAAAGTCAAGAATTTTGGATGTTATTGTGGTAAACACCCTGTGGGAGATGCTCTTATGGTTTGACATGGTGACAATGGGACTGTTGAAGGATGCTTTGGGAAAATTTTGCTAGCTGGGGGATACCATGTTTACTACTGAAGTCAATAATGATTGGCACTGTGCCTAACAAGAAAAGATACACATTGTTTTCCAAACCTAGTGGATTCACAAACAATGGAGGAAGCTCAAAACAAAGAAATCAAGGACACAAACTGAATAATCAATCACATCATTTGTTCATTCCACGAAACTTCTGGTCAAGCAATAGAGGCTCGGTCGAGAATGATGGTCTCGATACTAGTAATAAAATAAATTCTTCCAATCAGCTAGTTTACTTCTGCATAGCAAATAGAAACCTGTCTAAATAGAAACCAAACATCATCCATCAGTACTCATCCCATTCCTGCTGCAGCCTCGGACGAGGTATGGTTCGGTTTGTTTTGGATTAGTGTTCTGTTTTTACTGTCAGATTATGAACTCGCTACACTCATCCTTTTGCCAGATACAGCATTTAAAGAAATCAATATATATTTTATTTGCATTTACTAATGAAAAGTTTGAGATAGACACTGTCTCCCATCTCTATTGACACTCCACTACTGCAAGTATTTATTATCTGATGTGATGGTTCTTCTATTACCATGAGATTTTAATGCACTGATTACATTTCTTACAACTGCAAGCATGTACAATTCTTGTAGAATTTTTGAAGTGGAAACAGGAACTGAATAGAACCAAGTATTTCAACAGATCAGGACAAAAAACATTTCAGGATGGATGATTAAAACAGTGGTATGTTCGTCAACTAGCAATCGAACGTGTAAACTGTCCAGCAAGAATTGAAGCCACAGTAAATGAAGAAACTGGGCACATAACTGTATTTTATCATCATACTCATGTTGTTCATGCAAAGAACCACAAACCCTTCGTAAGCATGGCTATTTCAACTGAATTTCAACAAAATTTTAGTGTTCCCCCTTCCTTATATGGAAAATAGGAATTATGGTTGTGCATAAATAAGTCTAAGGATTGGGTTTAGAAAGTTGAGAAGATATTGTGACAGAAGTCTACTTACAGTGCATGAGTCATCTAAAGAAAGATGGTAGTTGTCGTCCTCAGAAGAATGTCTTGACACAAAATTTTAGATTGAGTATACCAAAAAAATACTCGTACCAGGTGTTGTTAAACAGCTTCTTTGCACAGAATTTTAGTATAATACCTTTGAAACATTAAAATAGCAAAAAATATGTTGCCTCCTGTAACGTTCTTTAATGAGATTCGACTATTTCTTTGCAGGGTCAATCTGAAGAGTGTGAGTGTGTGTGTGTGTCACACACAATCTGGTTAATTATGGGATCGAGTCATGCCGGGACGTAGCTCAATTAAATAAACATAAGATTTCAGTTTGGGTCACCCTTGACCACCTCTACCCTGAATGGTGTGGACTAAGGATGTTGGGAGCCTTAGTCGGTTGAATGATACTCACCACTTGCGTGATGATTTGGCCCTCGGCTATTGGCGTCGGCGACAGTTGGGCAGAGATGGGTGCACTGGAGATGGCGGGAGATGCTGGAGACTGCTGGCTTAGATGCTGACAGCGATAGGAGGCGGCAGGAGTTTTGGTGGCTTATCGCTGGACCGCTACTTCTCCGGACTTGGGCTGGCTTCTTGGCTTCTGGCTCTCTGTAGTCCAGACTGCTGCAATCATACCGCACACTTGTTGCGATCTCGTGATGATGTGATCTTGTCAATCAGCGTCGATGGTGTCTATTTACCATCTCCAGGTTTATTTTTATACTTCAGAATTCCTTTGAGATGTGGTGGACTTTGCACCTGAAGATATTCACCAGGGGTATCCCTTGATGCTGGTGGAAAGTTATAGTGGAGGTGCAATCACTGCTGGTAAGGGCCATTGCCTTGCTGACTGTGCAGAGCCGAGTGGAAATTTCTTATTACTAGACTCTGCATCTGGTAGAAATTGGGGTGAATGAGCTTTCAACCAATGAGTTTCAGAGCTATGATTTAACAAATGGAGATTTCAATTTTTATGCTCCCAATTCCTTCATCTCTCTCTCTCTCTCTCACCACACACACACAGAGAGAGAGAGAGAGAGAGAGAGATGTATACACGTATGTAAAAATGAAACAAGATGAAGAACTCCAAATAAAAAAAATGTGATATTAT
Source organism: Lepisma saccharinum (assembly GCF_977018435.1). Taxonomy (NCBI): domain Eukaryota; kingdom Metazoa; phylum Arthropoda; class Insecta; order Zygentoma; family Lepismatidae; genus Lepisma; species Lepisma saccharinum. Next base: position 54,684,398 of record NC_139241.1, on the reverse strand, counting down.
ACCCAATTCATAACATGAAGAACTGTTCGAAAGAGAAAATATTATTGGCATGTGTTACTTTCTTCTCATTACACATTGAGTGTTTGGGAAGGTGTTGAAAACAGAATGTTATAATACGGTGGCGCTTAATTGAACCTAATGACATGGAGAAAAATCTGACATGATGGGAAGAAATTTGTCATATCCTCCATCAGCATTCAAAATACTTCCACAATAGCCTATTGGTTTGTATCAACCGAAATTTCCCATGTTTAAATTTAGTTTATTGCAGTCTGTAATAAGTGTAATGGAATGGTGAATGTGAGAATTTTAATTGTGAAATTTTGAAAAATCCTGACATGATGGGGAAAAAAATGGATGCCATTTCTGTGATCTGCACTCAAAATACTATTATACTTTCAGAATCGCCTACTGATTTGAAACCATCCAAATTTTTCCCCCAAAATGGAGGGCTGTGTGATTATATAATTTCAGCAGTTTAAAATAAGAAAGTCTAGTTACTGAGTTATGACAACTCATCACATCACATTAAATAACTCGTAAATTGTTCTCATGTAGCATTATAGCACTTTAAAATGTCTTGTGACATTTTATGTGAACTTCTTTCTAGACACACAGGATGCAAAAAGAAGAAGTTTTTGAAAGTTTGCAAGCCTTTTTAAAGTGTTGCAGTGGATTATTATGAGCGTCCCTACTTCAATATGATGTAATCAAGATTCTTGTTGTTTGGGTTAACCTGGAGAGGGAGGAAAATGGCATAGAAATATATACAAATATGGAAAAATAATAATGCTAATTTGACCAGCTCTGTTTATGCCCCTGCTGCCCATTCTTTTCTGTCATATGCAACAAAAACAAGTCGCTGCAGTCAGTCAGCAGTCCCACAAAAGACTTACACAGAAGGGTAGGAATCCACAACCCTCCCTCCACACAGTGACATTCATTCCTTTCCCAAGAACTCTGGAATCTGCCCAGCATGATGATAATGGTGGTTTTGAAAATGTCCACGTTCTTACCCAAGAGTTTGCAAGCAAGAATTGGCAATGGATGATTTGTTTCATTTTTCCACATAGCATTGACCACTAGGCAGTTACATGCCTTCGATGTCACATTTGGGTGCAGCACATCAGTTCTGCCTTGGTTCTTGTCATCTGCTTTCCAAAAGGGTACAGCATTTCTCGAAAATCTATGTGGAACTTCTTGTGTTGGACCCCCAAGTCACAAAGGTGAATGAACCTTTGAAAATGACATATCTTGACTAAAGAGTTGTTTCTCTTGGCTGCTCGTCTAGTCACTCAAGATCATTGACAACAGTGGAGAAAATTCAAAAGATACTTATCGATACCAACATGGCTCCGTCCTACTGTTTTTATGAATTCTTGTTCAGATTTCTGGCCTCCCCGATGGCATTGTCACCTTGTAATCAAGAGGTCCCAGGTTCGATACCCGGTGGAGGCACATAGTGGTTCGGATCCCACTTTAAACTGCAGGTCCAGTCCCAATTAGCCTTAATATGCATAAAGTGGACTTAAAACACCAACTCAATCAAATTATTCAGATTTCTGTACAGCAATCGCAACAATTTGTTCACAAGAATAGAGTGGTTTAAGGAGTAAAAAACTCTGGAGATACATTTATTTGAATTTGAACTTAAAATTTTGGGTGCGTCAGCACCTAGGCTATTTTGCACCTGTCACGTTATACAGGATCCAGCCCTTACCATAACTAAAATAGCATAATTGCAATGTTGTTTTACTAAACTATTAAAATATTCTGACTTGTTAAAAGCTAAGATATGAGAAAATACCATGTAATTCAAGTGGTGACATTTTATGATAAATACTACTCCCTCTGTCCCATAATTATAGTCCGGTATACCAAAATGGTAGTACAGGAATGACAGCCGAAGAGGCAGATGAAAAGTACAATTTGTACTGATCCTTGAGTAGTAAAGTTGTATGACTCATTCCCTTGTTTCATGTTCTTCTGCCTACATCAATGTCACAGTTTGAATATCGAGCAATTATTACGAGACAACAAACAAAGTTGTACCGGACAATAATTATGGGACAGAGGGAGTAATATTTTTTTGTGACTTGCAAACTGTAAGTTATAGCAATTACTGCCATGTCGAACAAAGTAAGGAAAGAACATTTGACTGCCATAACTAGGGGTGTCCAAGGATAAAAATTTGTGATGAGAACATGTGTAAAATTCAAGATTTTCACCATGTTCACAAATTTTGCAAGTTTCCCATCCCGAAACTGGTCCAGAAATGGCAAATTTTATCAGTTCCGTATGATAGGATTTCCCTCCCCAATCATGTTTTGGGAAACTTACAAAATTTGTGAACTGTAGGAGCTGGAGTCATTGGCTGTGAGTATGCGACTATTTTCGCTACAATTGGCACACATGTCTATTTGATTAACGATAAAGAGAAAATCCTCCCCCATCTTGACGAAGAGATCTCATGGTGAAAATCTTGAATTCTACACACTATCCCCCTCCCTCTTAAGTGATTGTTTTTGCATTTCTGGAATAAAAAAACATTAATTTCAAAAAATTTAGACACTTTTAGCAGAAAAAATACCAAGAAATAACCATTTCCCAACACAATCCTTTGGAATTTCTTGATTTGTCGGGATCTCAAAAAGTCGAAAATCATTTCCCCAAGTTGGCAATTCACATGCTGTCACTTTGAATTACTTTTCTTTTATACAGTAACCTTTGATGCATAAAAACATTGATCATTGGTGCTACGATGGAGAGCAGATTAAGTGCTCTCTGCTTGATATCAATGCATCATGAAAAATTTCAAAATGATAAAGAATTGTTCATCATCAAAGTGATAGATATTTATGGAAAGGAAGCAAGGCGAATCCAAATTCTTTTTAAATAGTGGACTCAAGTTGGAATTTGTCAACAGCGCCAAGGTATTTTCACTCAATTTCAATTTTATAATTTGTAAAATAATAATAACAAGAAAAGGTAACAACTTCTGTAACTGAGGGTCAAGATATGAAATCTTACTTTGAGTCTCAATGAGAAAAAAATCCTGTGGGCACCTTTGTACCACATTACAATTTTTAAGTTTGGATTGAACTCCATCCCTTATCACAAACCTCTATTTTACTTCTTTTATATTGACCTGTGTTATCTCTCATGGCTCAATACTGTTGTCTTCATTACATTTAGCCATTGCATCATTCACCATAACATGCTTTTCCTTGTTCTTTGTTGTCTGACAAAAAATGTTTGCAAAGAACCACTATTGAATTTTCTGGGTGCCTTTGGATAATTCTATTCCTGTGTTGTTCCTAAATAGTATTCATTATTTGTTTAGTTGACCTCTGTGACAGCGGGTGACCACAGTGTGCTAAGATGGCGGGTGTCCCAGGTTTCGAATCCCAGTCTGGATATGGGTGTTCTTTATGACTGTCTCTTCACCATATCATCACTCATTCTCTTCATCATGAATAGACAAAAGTGACAGAAAAGTGATACTAAACAAAAATACATTTGTTTTTTTGTTTAAGTGATCTTGCAGGATGGCAACTATAGGGCCATGGTAATATTCAAGTATAATTCCCAGTTTTAAAGGCGAATTTTCCAAAAATTCAAGGGTACATGCAGATAGATGTTCTCTCTCTTTCAATCCTAGATATTAGTACCGTCTCTCTCCACCCACACACAGATATAGTAACAATATAAAGGGTCTGAGTCATTCCAATGGAACCAAAAATTCTAATTCAATTAAATGGTGTACATACTTAAAAAAAATATTTAATTTATGGTGCAGAGTTTACGTTTGCCATTTAACATACTAAGACTCGAAATGCATCTACAAACATAAATCGCAAATGTTACGGCATATACTAATCTATGAAAGATTGCTAATTGTATAAAAATTTCAAACTCAATTTAACATCAACTTCGAGATATTTTATCTTGCAATAATCTTCCATCTGTCAGATAGATTGTTCTGCAAAGGATACTAACAAAGTAAACAGATTGAGAGAAAACTGTTCTATTTTCCACGCAGCTTTCTTTTCCTTCTTTGATAAAAATAAAGCTGAACTGTGAAAAACGTGCCTCAGTGAATTTATAGACATGTATAAATTCAATGGAATTTTGATTCACAAAAGTTGCTATTTTCACGTGCACAGAGAAAAATCCATGCAGAATTAGAATTGGAAATGGTCGGGAAAAAATGGCTTTCTGCGGCTTTTTTCACAAAAGTGTGTCAAATCAATGAAAATACAGGAGTTGGCAGTATTTTTCCTGTTTCATTGTTTTCGTTTAGCTCCCTACTGTAAAGTGGACACTCATTTCATAATATAAAATACAATTTACAATATGAAATTCGTAGATAGACATAAACATTGTTGAAACGGTTCCTACCGAGTGTTATCTTCATATTTTGGTTGGCTTATTAAATAAATCTATGTAGTATAAACATATTCATGTAATTAGAGTAGTTTTGTATGTTTTTTTTTTTTAATATAACCTAATAGTATGATCAGTAAGATACTATTTACAATGTTTGAATTTGTTATACGAACACGTACATGAAGCAAAAAAGAAAATACTGCTCTACCTTTAGAAAGTCTAGTATCAAATCTCTTTACATTAAATTTTGTGTTCAGTAAAATATGTATATTTGTATTCTGGCTTTCCAGTACATCATGCATAATTTGGATAAATGGCTGCTAAACCTGGTCACAGAGCAACTAGTGGTGTATTTTCGCTGCTTGTTGCAAAATTCTCAATATTTGTGAGACCTCAGCCCAGTAAATTTATTTCTTACAAGTCAATGCCCTGATCCCAACAATTTCACTGATAAATACATTTCTGATCTTTAAAGTTTATATGGAAATTAATATGCACCCTTAATTAATATTTATATATCAACTCTGGCATAATCATGGTTCAATTATGTATAGACTTGCTGTAAAATATAAAATTAGATTTAAATTTGTTGTCAATCCCTGGGTGCAATGGATTTTTGCGGCCCAGCAGTTGAAAAACACTGGCACTAAAACTGAAGCAGAAGCAAATAAGACTGGTCACAAATGTCAAGCAAAAAAATCCTATTTTACAACTCTGGACTGGACCTACAGATTGAAATGAGATCCGAGGCACTCTGACCACTGAGGTTCGATCTTCTTGTTACAAGGCAACATTAATAATTTATTCCACTCCAGAGGCCCATTTGTGATTATAAAAGGAAACTTCTATCAAAAAGCTGGCCTTTTTACAACAATAGTACTAGCAATTTGTTCTCTGTGATTTACAGGCTAAATTAAATCTTAATGTCTGATGATGTAGCTAACAATCTTGTTAAGTTTAGAGAATATTCAGACCAAAGCAACACATGACAGTGGGGGGCCATGACAACTGACATGGGCCCCTTCAGTCTGTAAGCAAACATCCACCATGCATGCACAAGCAAGACCGAGGTGAAATGATGTGCGCCATTGAAGGAGATTTCAGACTGAAGTCACAGATGACAAGCGACACAGTCTCATTCAGTATAAAGCAAAACATTCACCGTGCATACCATTGAGAAAACAGTGTAGTCCGAGCAACATGCAAGTGACATGTTTAGGTCGTTGTCACACTTTGTTTTAAAAGGTTGAATGGTTTACTGAGAGTCTGCTTCCAAGTGACTGACACATGTCACTTGTTGCTTTGGTCTGAAAGTTCCCTGAGAAAATAGTACAGGCCAAGTAACAAGTGACACTTGCTTCGGGGTCATTGGATGTCAATTCATCCAGGTCATGTCACCCACCATCCCCAATTTTGACTAAATTCAGTATACTTATACAATTTTTAATGCTGATTACAAAAACAATATTTTTTAGATTGGTCTAGGGGTTCAGAAGTTAACGCACTTTCTAAAATCTCCGTGTACGCCACTTGCAGATCCACTTTGAATGACACGCATTAGGTTATAAATGATGGTATCTTCCCTCAGGTTTGTCGTAGAAACTTCAAGTTTCTTTTCTTTTGTTAAAAATGGTGTAAGCTTTCATTCAAATAAGGTTTCAGATGAATGTATTAATAACCATGTATTTTTATGTATAGTTCCATGTAATTTTTAGAAGACTAAATTACTTACTTCAATAGCGAATTTCGTGCAATACCCCCCCCCCTTCAATTTCCCACCAATTTTATATGTGGGTAGCTCGGAGTGTGTACTAATGCCTGATGGAAGAATTGGAATGGGCGGTTCAGAGACAGGGTGATAAAAAACCTGAGGGAAAATACCATCATTTATAACCTATTGTGTGTTATTCAAGGTGGAGCCGCAAGTGGCGTACACAGAGATTTTAAAGAGCACGCCAAGTTACAGGCTTGGTCACATGACAAGTGGAGTTGTTGTTCATTTGTTAGAAATTGCAGAGGTAGAAAGCCAGCAAGTTGTTTGTTGCAGTTCTTCAAATGTGTGGAAATGTATGTATAAGAACATTTGCTATGTGATTTCTGTGGTGAAACACAAGTGTTTAAAATGTGGAAAAGCAACGTGTTCTCGGTTATATCTACTGATCGTATTTGGCACTGCAGTCGAAGTGCAGTTTGAAAGATTTACACTTCCAGTCAACACCTTCAAGACCACACTGCAAGATCATTCTCGAAGTATACTCGCTTCAAGTATGGTCTTGCATCTTTTGGACACGGCCTGATACTCTCTTTGAATATTCCATAATTCATGTATTAATGTTAAATTTCAAGGGTACATATTAATTAATGTTTAAAGTTGAAAAAATAGGATGATATCTGCGAGAAAAATTGATGGGATCGGAGCATCAACTTTGAAAATACGACAGTTTCAAGTGATTCTTCCATTTCTAGTACATTCAGCCACATGTGATAGATATTGAAATAATCTAATGTGTGTCTATTCAGCCGACATCAGTGTTACTATTAATACCATGTTCCTGGGTGGATCACAGTTGTAACTTTATGCACACAAAATATGCCTGTTATGGCATGCAAGACCTTTTAACACATATTTTGACTTTGTATTTGCTAAACAAGCTGTGATTGATCAATAGTTCCAAAGTTATTGAACCTTGCAGTTAGCTACAATACTTATTGATCAAATATGGGTCACAATTTTTGTTGTGCACCACCTTCTTCCACAGGCTATAGCTTTAGAACTATTTCTCAGAGAAACCTAATATCCAAGACTTTCTGAAATTGGTCTGACAAGGAATGACCCATATAATTTCTTTACTGATATTTAAATGTAGTTGCGGTAGCTCAGTCATTAAGGCGTCTGACTACCATGTGAGAGATCCGGGTTCGATCACCGGCGGGGGAGAACCAGGAATTTTTCCACCTGTTCAAGCAGCTCCGGTACCCACCCAGCATCGTATAAAGTTGGTACCTAGAGAAAACTCAGGGGGGGGGGTAAAGGCAGCCAGGGGCATGGTGCTGATCACATCACCTCCACCTTCGGCTGTGATCAAGAAATTGTGGGGACCTAACCTCACACCCCCTATACGCCATCATGGCATGGTGCATAACACACAGGAGCACTTTACTTTACTGATATTTAAAAACTGTTTAAGCTATGTATATGATTCATCATATCTGGTTGAAAATATATGTAACTTTTTGAATTTGGTATTGCCTAGCCTTTTTATATAAATAAAGTTTACTATAAGTTGTCTTACTTCTGTGTACATGGACATCTCCAGGATCTTTTCGAGGGGGGTGGGCAGGAATATTTTTACCCCTCAAAAAACACTATTTCAGTCTGAAATTATCATGTTTCTTCAATGAATTTATAATAAATAACATGAATTACCGTGACTGAAATGAAATTATGTGTGAAATATGTAGTTTTTAAGTGGACAGTCATTTTCCTTGGCTCCTTTCGGATGTCCATATCTGTGTATGTAAATTACAGTGGCACATTCTCCAATTACCACGATTACAGCTAGTAAACCAACTTTTTTCATATTGTATTTCATTTAAAGTATGGTTTATTGCTCATTATATATTCTGCAAGCTACGAAAACAAGCTTCTAAACCAGAATTTAAGTAAATTATTTACAAAAACTTAAAAACTGGTCTCCATCACACCTTCTGATGACCAGGTTTCCTCCCAGATTGTAGGTAAGGGAGACGAAAAGAAAGTAGGAGAGTGGTTATTTAAAAACATGAGGCTTCAGGGTGTTTGGCAGACAATGTTGTTATGTGAAGGGAAATTTATCTTGCTACAGGGAAACCTATGGCAGACAATGTTGTTATGTGAAGGGAAATTTATCTTGCTACAGGGAAACCTATGTCCAATTGTAGGTAAAGATTGAATTTTATGAAAAATTTTAAAAAAGCAGAAAATTTGAAGTTGTTGGATTTCCATTTTCTTTTATTTACTTGCATGCCTTCATTAGTGTTTTTCTTCTATTACATATATTACATAGGCCTATATCTGGTACACTAGATCAAATTTTCAGAAACCTGTGCGTTACTGTATAAAAAGCAGGGTACCAGTTAGATATAGTGAAAACACATTTAACTCCGAATAATTTACATTTGTACTTACCTTATATGCATAGCGGAACATTTTTCAACTTGGGATTATGTTTTTTTCACTGAAAAAAGTGTAATTTTTCAGATTACAAGTATTTATTGGTCGTTGCTAATTCGCTTTCGTTACACACAATATGGCGGGCAAATCTTGACTCACGTTGTCTATCGTCAGCTGATATGCAGTGTTTCCAAACTTATGAACCGAAAAATGCCACACAAACTATTCACAAAAGGTTTTTAAGCGAAAATTGATCCACAAACCATTCATGGAAGGTTAAGTTAGGTTAGGCAAAAATAGAAAATTAAATTGGGGGAAAAAACCGCTCGCACGTCATCTTGTAAAACTACAGTGTGGTTGCTACACTAACACTTATTAACCGAAAAAAGATAGTTTTTAGGCTAACACTGATCCACAAACCATTCAAAGAAGGTTAGGTTAGGTTCAGTTCGGTTAGGCAAAAATAGAAAATTAAATTGGAAAAAAAAACTCGCTCATACGTCATCTTGTAAAACGACTGCGTGGTTGCTACACTGACAGGGGGTTACATATTTGAATGCACAGAACATTTGATTCACGTAGTTGATGGTAATGGTGGCACGAGCTATCGTGCAACGGAGATACATTAATGTCGAAAATGACATTATTTACCGGCCGAATAAGTTGCACGAATTGAAAGAACACTATTCCCAGCTTCCAAAAGTCCACAGGAACTCAATTCCGTAAGTACTTTCCCATCATTTCTCCTGTAAATTTGAAGAATTCTGTTTTCACTATATCTAACTGTTACCAAAAGCAGAATTTATACTAGCATTAACATGAACTCATTTCCTAAAGTATATATTTTGGTCCTTTTCATCATGGACGTAATGGCATTTTAACTTTGTGTTCTGTAATTTATCATCAAATTCTAAACAGGGTCATTCCATGTGAAAATGCTTAAAGAACTAAACCTGACCCACCTAACTACGAAAGTATGAGTGCAAAATGTGCAATTTTTTCAACACCTTTAAATTGCAGTATTTTGGCAATCATGGCACCTGTAGAAGCTTATTGAACAAAATCTTCAAACATTTTGATACACAAATGACTGGTGTCAAGCACATGGGGCCGTTTACCCACCATACCCCTCCTGAATTACATTGACATTTATATTAATCGACAGATTTTGATGTTTTGCATAATATAAAATTAGTTGCAGCATGCGGAAAACACAAATAACTGAGATATTCGATCATAAAGTATGACCAGCAAAAGCAAAAACCTGCCATTTTGGAGTGCTTCCGCCGCTTGTTATTATTAAAACCCTTTGTATGCACACTCAAATAGCAAAAGAACAAGTCGATAATAACTATTGGTACCAAACCTAACCTAACTATGTAAAATTATACTTGCTGTTGTAGAATGTCGTTTTGGGTGCTAGATTCAATTGCGCAAAACTTTCAGGCTCTTATTGGTAAAGAAACACTTTATTTCACAGTGGCACATTTTCGCGAGCTAAAATCAACTGAAAACGTTCACAAACAACAAAATATTCATATACCATGCAAAACCTTTCACATTCTATAGAGGGTGTACACAGGGTCAAGGGTGCCAAACTCCACAGTATGTGTTAACAGACGTAAATCGAAATCGAACCATGTAAAAATTACGTACGTAGCATGATGAAATCGCAATAAAACAAAAGGAACTTGGGCCCCAAAATCACTATAAATTGGGTATTTATGAAAGAATGTGGGGGTTATACGGATATATCACTGCCTCACATAACACACTCATATCAACATGTTTCAAGAAGCTTGCACTAAAATATCATTAACTATTTAATGTAAAAAAAACAGTGCATTAATTACAACCCCTCACAGAAGAGGTTTATTGAGAAATATTAATCTGGCTAGGTCTAACATTGCATTTAGAGGGGTGTAGGGGTAAATTTACAGCCAAAGTAACTGTAAATTGGGCATTTGTGAAAAAATGTGGGGTTTGTGCTGATAAATCACTGCCTCGCAGTACATACCCATATTAACATGTTGCATATTGCTGGAATCTTGCACTAAACGATCATTACGCCAATGCTAAGGTTTCTCTTACAGACATTTCTTTCGTCACAGCTCCTCTTCCATTTTTCAGTATCATAATTTTATACTCTAGTTATTGCATTATTGATTCAACTGTCTTGTCTACTCACTTTCGGCGAGTTTGTATCTTGCAGTTTTCAATATAATTTTATACTCCAGTTATTGCATTATTATCATTATTGATTCAACTGTCTACTAACTTAAGGGAGTTTGTAAAAGGATTTCACCTGAAAATGATATCAATCCGACAAATTATTCACACACTTCTTTATAATTAACATATATTCAATTGATATACAGAATAAGACAACAACAAACAACACGCTTCGGTATCTGATCTTCATTTGTTTACATGACGATTGCGCGAGGCCCCTTAATTAGGATTTCATCATCACTTCCGGTGCTAGTCCTGTCCTATGTGGAAAAAGAAATTTCGCGTCCCGTACACCCCTACCAAGCACTGTTCGCATGATTTAGGCACCATGTAGCATGAGACTGTTGTATTCTGTTTGGTTGTGCTGCACAGCCGTATGCGGCATTATACTGACGCAGTATTCGTCGCATGCTACATTCAACGGTATAAAGTGGTTGCAAAGAAGAGCATAAAATGGCATCACCAGCACTGTGCTTGCGGCTTTATTACGAATAGTGTGTTTTTGAATTTTGATGTCAACTTTAAACATTTGAATACTGCTCTTTTTTCGTGGTGATTTTACGTTATACATTGGTGGTAAGTATATTTCAATTTTTATAAATTCTATTTGTAGCGTAACACCAATATTTGTGCGTATCTAATAAGTAATATCTTTTTTTTAGGCTTACATTCCAATCATTGTGGTGGTAATATTTTTAATATTCGCAGGTGAAGTTGACAGCGTTTGTACGTGTAAGTAATTATGTAAATGCGGTATTTTGTTATTTAATTGCACCTAAGCTAGATCCATATTGTACAAACGTTTGTATGACGGTTTTGTATAAAGCATGATTATTGATCGGGTGTAATTCCGTAGTGTCCACCTTCTCAAAAGGGCAAAATTTCGTGTTTCCTTTTTTTGGCTGAAGAAGCAGTGGTAAATTTCTTATATCCGGAAAACGGATTTCTTGAAATTTACAGGAGAAATTACTTACCGAATGCAGTTTCTTTATAGTTGTGGAAGTTCGGGGAAGTGTTTTCTCGCATCGTTCATTGAATTTGGGGTACTACTTTACTATACCGGAGACACCTATCAATGATTTATTTCGCAATTTTTTAGATTGCTAATGTACTATTCTGGGTAACACTTTACTATACCGGAGACGGATTTCTTCAAATTTACAGGAGAAACTACTTACGCAAATCATTTTCTGTAGCGTTGTTGATGTTCGGGAATGTAGTTTTGATCCATTTTAATGCGAATGCATGTGGTTTTCTACGAAAATCTATTTCCGACGCGCTATTGCTTCTGCCGCCACATCATGATGTGTCGAGGATGCGTCGTGAAGTTGTTGCCGGGTGTGGAAGATGCCGTGGAATTTGTAATTCCGATGTTGTTCGTATATGCTAAATTGAACGAAAGGAGTGCTAATGGAACCTAACCTAACAGGCCTAACCTAACCTAGTAGGCATACCTTGTCCCCGTGATGGTTCGTGGGGCTATCGTATGTAAGAAATAGACATTATTTTCGTTAGAAATCCATTATTTCACCTAAAGAAATGTTCTACAACGCAGAATAGTACGTTATCAATGTAAAAAATTGCGAAATAAATCATTGATAAGTGTCTCAGGTATAGTAAAGTAGTACCCGATTCTGCATTGCGGAACGTTTCTTTAGGTGAAATAATGAATTTCTAACGAAAATAATGTCTATTTCTTACATTAACGAGTACTTACTGTTGTTCCTTATTTCCCACAAACCATCCACGGGTAGCCCCACGAACCATCACGGGGACGAGGTAAGCCTACTAGGTTAGGTTTCATGAGCACTTCTTTCGTTCAATTTAGCATATACGGACAATACGAGAGCGTATTGTGCTCTCGTGCAGAAAGCAAATGGCGGCAACAGCAATAGTGAGTCGGAAATAGATTTTCGTAGAAAACCACATGAATTTGCATTAAAATGGATCAAAACTACATTCTCGAACATCATCAACGCTACAGAAAATGATTTGCGTAAGTACTTTCTCCTGTAAATTTGAAGAAATCCGTCTCAGGTATAGTAAAGTGTTATCCCATTTCCGGCAAGGTTAGGTTAGGTAAGCATAGTTAAAAAAAATTCTGGTAAAAAAAGGCATGTTTGGAAACACTGGCGAGACCTCGTGATTTTCCACGCTCGCGCCATCTGCAGGTACATAATGGAAAGAACGGCATAATGTTGTCGCTTTGCACAAAATGCAAGTTTATTATATCAAAAGTGCTTATTTCTTGTTGAGCAGCATTCTACGGTGAGAAAATACCTCCACGAACTTTCAAAATACTACAGAAACTCATTTCTGTAAGTAGTTTCTTTTTTAAAAATGAAGAAATGTCTCTGATAAAACAGACATTTACCGGAAATGGTTCGTGGGGCTATCGTGAATGGTTTTTGGGGCTATACGTCAATGGTTTTTGGTGCTATTTGTCAATGGTTTGTGATGACACAATGAACATGAAAGTAGGTATTTTTTGGTTAAAAAGGTTGAAACACTGCATACCCACTCCAAATCGACAAAACACAAGCACGACGTGCGATGATCCACAGCTGTGCGCACCATATCGTATGTTCCGCAACAGAAGAAAGGACCCAAAAGAATTACTCGTAATGTGAAAAATCGAAGTTATTTTCGTGTAAAAAGCATAATGGCACCTTCAACTATGTTCTGCAATACACAATTGGTAAGTACGAACCATTTAAAACTAGAAATGTGTCTCCGATATAACTGACATTTACCTTGAATTTTGCCGGTAAATCATCTATTTTTCAATACTAAATTTGTGACCGATGCACAAAAGCTGTTGAATCCCTTTCCTTCCAGATGGATGTTGCCTGTGTGTGAGGACGTAATCACGGTCAATGCCGGTCAGTGTTTCCAAACACGTGTTTTTGTAACTGATAAAGGTTCGTTTCCGCAAATGGTTTGTGGGGCTACGCATTTTTTTTTCTAAACCAATTTTTAAATATTCTAACCAAAGCGTGACCCAACCTAACCTAACCTTACCGGAAATGGTTCGTGGGGCTATGTATAAATGGTTTGTGGTGCTACGTAGGTATTTTTGGGTGGAGTGGGGTGCAAACACTGCATGCCGAGTACGGTAGTGAAACTGACCGCCATTTTGCGTGTTAGAGAAGACAAAAAGAAACTAAGAAAACTTACTCGATATGTTGCAAATAGAGCTTATTTCCGTGAAATAAGCGAAATGCCACCTTCAACAATGCAGAATACGTAAGTATGAATATTGAAATTAAATGAACTAGCAAATTTCAGCCGTTTCCCGGACACAAGCAACATCTGGCTGAAAGGAAATGGATGCAACAGCTTTCGTGCATTGGTCACACATTTATATCGAAAAATAGGTGATTTGCCGGCAAAATTCAATGAACGATGAGAGAGAACACTTCCCCGAACTTCCACAACTATAAAGAAACTGCATTCGGTAAGTAATTTCTCCTGTAAATTTGAAGAAATCCATTTTCCGGATATAAGAAATTTACCGAAGCAGTTATTAGGAGATAAGGAAATGCATCATAATTAAGCAAATAAGCACAAGAAAATTTGATGGCGAGAAGAATTCAGGGTAAAACTATCAAAGCCGGAAATCGGATTTCTTCAAATTTGCAGGTGAAAGTACTTACGGAATTGAGTTTCTGTGTAATTTCGGAAGGTCGTAGAAGTCTTTTCTCATATTTTTCAATGTATTTGGCCGCTAAATCATGTATTTTTCTATAATAATGTCCGTCTGATGCACGAAAGCTGTTGCTTGCATTTCCATCCATGTACTTGTACCGGATGTTGCGAGCATCTGATGATGTAATCCGTGGTAAGTGTTTCCCAACACACAGTTTTTTCACTATATTGTCCAACCTAAAGCAACCTAACCTATTCTTACCATGATGATGCATGGGGCTATCGTGAATGTTTTTCGGGGCTATTCGTGAATAGTTATATGATCCAGAATGGTTTTTGGGGCTATTCGTGGATGGTCATACTATCCCGAATGGTTTTTGGGGCTCTGTGAGAATTTTTCTCTTAAGAAGGTTGAATCACAGCACTAGTCAAGATTTGCCCGCCATTTTGCGCATTCAGGAAGCGAGAAAAGAACGAACAATAATTACTCGATATTTCGACTATATACTAACTTCGTTAAAAAAAGCAAAATCCCTTGTTATACAATTTTTCGCAATGCAGAATAAGTAAGTACGAATGTCAAGAATTACAGAATAAACGAATTACAGACAATGCCCGGCTTTGATAGTTATACCGAAATCAGATATTCGATTAATCCACCAACTAGTAATTGTCGGTAAAACTTTGATAGTGTTCCAACACCTCTCACTCATTTATTTCGTCATTTTTAACATTCGTACTTACCTATTCTGAATTTGCGAAAGATTCTTCAATGTGCTTTTTTGCTTTTTTTCACGAAAAAAGTTCAATTTTTGACATAAAGAGTAATTATTAAATCATTGACGCTAGCCCCAAAAACTATCCACGGGTAGCCCCACAAACCATTGATGTTAGCCCCAAAAATTCACGATAGCCCCATGAACCATCACAGGGATGAGGTATGCCTACGAGGTTAGGTTAGGCCTGTTAGGTTAGGTTCCATTAGCACTCATTTCGTTCAATTTAGCATATACGGACAGCATCGGTTTTTATCGATGAAAGAAAATACCAACAAGAACTTCTAAATGGTACACTATCGAAGTTTTACCTAATTGTCTTCCAGATGGGTGACTTGAAATGCTCTCCTAGGAAGAAGCATTTAATTAGGAAAATTAGCTCAGAAATCATAGTTTGTTGTTTAAATACACCGGCAAACCATATTAACAAAGGCTGCGACTATTTTCACCAGGGTCTGAAAACAGCACATGTGGCTATTTTCACTAGCAAAATAATTACCTGAATCATACCATAACTCGGTGGTTCCCAAAGTGTGTGCCGTGGATGGCTTACAGGGGCGCCGCAAAATGTTCTAACATTTTCACTGAAATGACACTTATTCCAATGTACCTAGAGTTACCAGACGTCCGGTTTTTCCTGGACATGTCCTACATTTTAGCCTTATGTCCAGCGTCCGGGAGGAATTTGAAAAATATCATAAATGTCCTACATTTTGAGCGTCACATAATATTAATTAGGAAAGTAGGTAACAGAAGATAAAAATCATGCAAGTTGCAAGTCTATAAACTGTGGTTCCAAACTCAATAGTGATATTTATTTTGATTCAGTCATTGCCCAAAAAGAAAGAAAGTTTGTCCTATTAAAAAAAATAATGGAAAAATGGAGCAATTAATTTGATAATTTCAGTTCAATGCCTGGGCAGAATTTCTTGTCTTTGGGTTTATACTGATGTTACAAGGTGTTGCCCATTCTTATTCAATATAATTTGATTTTAAAGCAGGGGTATAGAGAACATAGTTATTCAGGGTGTCTGCCAGTCAAGAAAGTCATGGAAGTCAAGAAAAAGTAATGAAATCAACAAGTAGGCCAAGAAGTCAGTAAGAAGGCAATACATTATTCTTGTGATGAAGAATTTTTGCTATCATAATGATTTAATTTATTTTACTTCACTTTTTTCTGTCCCTTTGGCTAATTGCGAAGATGAGGATGAATGGTGGTAAGCAAAGATGGATGAAGGGACAGTCACAAACAGAAACCCCACATAAGATTATACTGGCTGTGAGTCCAGACGCCAAGGCCTCGCTTGTCTGCCAAACATAGTTCAGGATGCATTAATACCAGAAAACATATGTAATTCTCTCCTTAAATTCATCTTCAGTTTTTATCTTAACTGACCCTTTATTAGGAGTTTTCATAAAATAAATATTTATTTTCTTAATTACCAATTTCCAACTTTACCTAAGTAGGGGTTGAATAAATAAACGTTAAGAAACAAAGGTCTAGAATAGTCCAGAAAAGATCAAGAATTCTGGATGTGTTCTTTTGGTAGACATCCTGTTATTGAACTAAAAACTACCCAAGATGAAACTTCTGGAACAATTTTAAATTACGGTAATTGCTGAATATTTGTTTGCCATTACAGGTCATAATTAAAATGTTGAGAGAGTGCTTTCATTACCACCAGCACAATAGACTCATGAGAGAAATGATTTTTTCATAAAGTCTGTGAAATGTTTGGTACTGGTCCCTATAATTTCAAAGAGTTTGACTGTCCACTCTAGCATAAATATACAGTTTGACTGTCCACTCTAGCATAAATATACAGTTTGACTGTCCACTCTAGCATAAATATACAGTTTGACTAAACCTGAAATTTTGATAAAAATTGTCTCCTCTGAGAAGTACCACTTAAATCATGTAGTAAGAGGTGTATTGATTAGTATGATTGCAAGTTTTGAAATGTTGCATTTAAAAATTCATTAAGAATTTATTTTTTTGAAACTTGAAAGTGTCATTTTTCAACTACTTTCTAACGTGTTCTATAGAAATATGTATTATTTATTGAGAATGTTTTGTGTCCTACATTTTGACTTAATGTCCTACATTTTGGGACAGCATGTCCTACATTTCCCTTACAGCGACCTGGTAACCCTAAATGTACAGTATGTGCTTATTTATTCCTTTTTATGTGTAAAATGTTTCTGAATTTGAAATACCTGTGTGTTTATTTTTTAACTTAAGGCAAGCAACCTAACCACACTAACTGAGCATTGCAAGTGTTAGATAAGCCTACATTCTGACTTTGGCACCCCTGAAAGAATCTTGAAATGGTAAGGGCACCATGAAAAATTCTTGAAGCACTAAGGGCACCGTGAAACAAAAAAGTTTCGGAACCCCTGCCATAATGTATTTTATCTTATTTTATTTTATTCATTGGCAGTGTTACCAAGCTTACTGCTCAGAAGTTATTTTAACCCTTAAACGCATGAATTATTTTTTTCTTGTTTTGAGCCTAATATCTGTTATGTACTAATAAGTGATTTGGAATCATTTTTTGAAAATTTTCATTCTCTCTTTTCAAATGATGCCCCGTTACCATATGGTAATGCTATGCTACAAATTGATTTATTATTAAAAACTTGGAATTTTTTGAATTAACCTTAAAATTACTTCCAAAATTTGATTATTTTTTAAAATAATACAAATATTATAGATCAATTGTACATTAATCTCACATTTTCTGAGCTAAAGGAGCTCCAGTATCTATTTAGTACATAATGATTACTCTATATTCACATATTGTTTATCATTCTTGGGTATTCACTTGTCATAGAAACTTTGTATTGAGTTGAATTGAAGTTTTTAAGTCCACTTTATGCACAGAATAGCTAATCGGGACTGGGCCTACAATTTAAAGTTAGATCGAAACCAATGTGCCATGTACCTCCACCATGTATTGAACCTGTGACCCCTTGATTACAAGGTGATGACATTACCACTACGCAATCGGGGAGGCCCTTGTCATAGAAACGTATGAAACATGGAACGTGAAGTCCAACCACATATTTCATATGTCCAATGCGAACACTACTGGTGGACCACCAGCATACCACACATCTTTTAAAACCTTCCTTTGTGTTGTAATGGGCCACCAAGCTCCCTTAGGTGCAACACGAAATGATGTCATATAGTTTTGAGCGATATCCATCCAAATTCAAGCTGGGAGAATTTTTGTGTTGGTAAATAGCATAGCATGGCCGAGGAGAGGCTAGAAAACGCTCTTCCGATGTGCTGACGCCTGTCCCAGCAACGTGACTCCTCTCAGGACACCCTCTTCCCCTGCGTGACTTGGCTGCCAGCCCATTACCACTATCATGTGAAAACTGAAGCCGGAAGATTATTTTAGTGCGTTCATTCCCTTGCTAGAAAAACCTATGCATATCCTAGAAATGAGAAAATAGCGAAAAAAATAGAATGTGATTTTTGGAGGGCTGACCCCCTCCCCCCATATAACCGAACTAATATTAAACCTTGCTCATTGTTTATTACATACCTCATGACTCATGCAGAACTCAAAACTTGTATATCCGAACATAATCAGAATCACAGTATGTCCAAAAAAGTTAGATACTACATGCAAAAGCATCTTGTCACCTATAGGTGACAGTCCGTCGTTGGCGTAAATACAGGCTTTTAAGGGTTAAAGAACCAGTAACAACATGAATAACTATGCAATACAATCTAATATATGGCCAACTCTATCATATTGCTGCAATTTTAAAAATTCGGCTAACAACAGTGCAAAAATTTCTGATGGCATGTTTATTATTCTGATGTAATGATACAGAAAACACACATACGATGCTCGTTATTTTTCTTAAAATAGGTAATGGAAATTTCCATAAGCGAACTCAAAATTAGAATTGAACTGAATTTGAAAATTCAGATGCTATAGCAACTATGCACCCTGTATGTTTCTACCCCTGGGTGGGAATGTTTCTTTTATCATGTGTACATGTGTCTTCTTTTCTTTTCAGGCTGTGTATGAGTAACACAACATGAACAAGTTCACTTTTCCACCGTCCCCGAATTGGTTTCTGAGTAACGCATTAGCGTGTTTAGAAGATGGCACCACAGCCTATGCATCAGGATGCATCATCGTCCTGATCGAGCCCATCCCCTACGATACGGATACCAGCACCAGTCCAGTTTTTCATCTCCTGCCTAAGTTGCACAGGGAAAGAATCACCGCTGTCTCATTTTCCCCAACAGTCAAGGATGCAGCAAAATATACAAACTGCCTGGTGTCTGGTTCTGACGATGGCAGAGTTCTTGTGTGGGACTTGAAGGAAAAGAATGCAATTCTTGCTCATGCAACACATGAGGTTAGTGTATTTCATAAATGTGCATCTGTGAATTGCTTGAAATGAGTGACTGGGCTGTATCTACTGACCTGTGGTTATTAGCGGATAGTGCCCCTTCACCTCTTATACCCCCACCCTCAATTGTGATCGCAATACTAGGTCAACACTGAAATTTTGTAACTAAGACCAGGAAACAAATATGGGACCACTGATTACCCAGAGGCTACAGGTTTGAGTCCTTTTTGTGTTGTTACACAGTTCATCCTTATTACTTAGCAACCCAACCCAATTAGTTTTGAGGTACCAATAACTAAATAGTAGGGATGGGTCGATATGTAATTTTTGGCCGATACCGGTAAAGTACCAATACCGATATTCTACCAATCCGATTTAAAAATTCAAATGGTCCTTGAAGATCTGAATGGTTCATTGACCTCTTTAATAAATGCTTGTTTCCAGGTTACTGCAGTGCAAAAGAAGTTGCATACTTATACATTTACTTTTTTAAAAAATAGGGCATGGATATTATCCATAAAAATTATAAGAAAATGGTAGAATTTTGCACTGAATTATAAAATAATCTGTAATTTTACCTATAAACCGATATGTGTATATCGGCCGATACCGATGAGAGAACTGATTAATCTATCCCATCCCTCCTAAATAGTAATAAAAATGTCCACATATTTCACAAAAGAAAGGTTTCATGTATTCAAAATTTAATCAAATCTATACATATTAAAATAAAACGGATAGATTGACATGCCATAGTTCCTGTGTTGTACCTCCTTTATAGCATGGTGACTAAAACTATTACCTTGTACTCAAGGGGTAGGCATACTGCAGGGCATGAAATTTCAAGTTTGAAATCAGTCGCCGGATGAAAATCTTTGGTCGCCACTATTTTATATTGATAAATAATAAAAATATGAGCACTTATTAAAAAGTTAGGAATTAATGTTTGTGTAGCGCTGTCGTTCTGCACTGAAGTACCACTTATCAATCGCTGCTGCTGGGTCAAACTCTGACAGGGAGGATGGGGGGGGGGGGGCGTTTATGGAAACTCTGAGCAAATCATCCAGTGTCTCAGTCTTCAGAGAGTTCCTGTAAGTAGTCTTGAGTCTGTTGTGACAGCTGAAACCTCCCTCACATGAGGCTGTGCTCACTGGTAGAACAGCACAAAATGTCAAAATCTGGAGCAAATTGGGGAATCTTGCTGAACACTCCGCACTGTGGATCGGCACTATGGATCTTCTCCAGCGTCTGATTCAAAGCTGGAGAAGGAAACAAAAGTTTGTATTCTGTCCACTATGCTGACAGAACATCCATTTTCTCATTATAAAGGCTCGGGTTCAAGTATATGTAGAGCTTCTTTATCTCTTCTATCCCAAACTGAAGAATATTTTCTTTGGGAGGCCAACCCAAGGTGTCGAAAACATGCAGAGATGCAATCGCATCTGTTGACATAGACGGCAATGTTTCTGTGATGTACACCTTCGCATTGTTAATTAAGTTTCCTCTAACAGTCTGAAACTTTTGCACATCCCTGATCTTCCCTGAAATGGATACATGGTCCAAGAAATCTTGTTCGCTTGGTCCAACATTAGATTCCAGGTCAGCCAAAACTGAAATACAGTGTTCAATTCTTATTTTCAGAGATGCAATCAAAAGATTCTTATTTTGTAGTGCCACGTTTAAAGGGTTCAATTTCCCGTAGAAATCCAAAAGGCAGTACAGAAGCTTAACAAATTTAAATTGCTTCAAACTTTTCTGCAAATCCTTAGCTATAGCGCCATCATTCTCTTTTCTATGGGCCACAATAGCTTTCCATGATTGCAAGAGAGCTCTTATTGCACGTTCTTTGCTGGCTAACCACCTAATAGTGTGGATATCACTCAGTTTTAGAATTTCTTCTATAACTTCTGCCGTTTCTCTCAAGAGGTGAAGTCTTGAGGCATGTTTGACACACATTTGAAACAACGAAATTTTAGTCGCCAGCCCAAAACGTTTGGTTGCCGATGGCAACCTGGCGACCGGAAATTTCGTGCCCTGGCATACTGCAATGTTGGGATCCCACTTTAAGCTGTAATAATTCTTACAGTGCCATGTATGTGAAAAGCTAAGTATTTTCACTAGAGCTCAATAAGCTCATTAATTTTTCAAAACTAATATTGAGTGAATTTTTTTTTTGTTTTTTGGCAAAAAATTCAAAGTTTCACAGCATGCCTAGCAAATATCTCGACATACCCATTGAGAACCACTGTTTTAACAACATTTATATTCAGAATTATCTGGGGCATGTTGTTTCATATCACTTCCTACTAAAAATAATTCTGCTTTTGACAAACTAATACCCTTGAAGCAAACTCACATGTGCATTGTATACAAGTTGTAGAGGATATTCACAGAACAAACCCAATTTGGTGTGTTTCATGCAAGAACAAACATATCGCATCACACAAAAATCAACTTTAGGAATACCGTAATGAACTTCACAATCTTAATGTGTGTGACCATTGTGTGGCAATCAAACGTAACAACTAAAAAACCTATAAATAGTATCACATTAAGCATGTAACATCTGAGCTTGGGACTGACATAGAACTATTTTGATCAATTTTAATTGTTACAGTGTTCAATTAAAATAGCAAAACTATCAACATCCATATCATTATAAAAGTAATTTTAAAGTAAATTCACTTCGGCCATAAATTATAATATTTACAGATGTTTCATCTTCACAAAATTGACAAATTTATTGAAAGAAATACTTAATGCTAGACAAACCTGACAGAATATTAAATTGTTAGATAGGTAGCAGCACTTCATGTATTTTAATGTAGTATTCACTTTCAATTCTAGATCATTTTCTGTCCCCTGTTCATTCAAACAAGCTTCGTTTCTGACACTTTTCTCTCTATTTCGTTCACTCCCCTCTCATTTGCACTTCCTTGATTTTGTGTCTATGCTTTAACATATATTCACTTAGTGCAGTTTTTAGCTTTTCCTCTTTGTTCTCTATCCTATATTATCTAATTATTTCATTGATACTTCTCCCAATCTGTCTATATGTTTGGTTCCACATCTACGACATTCTACTTCTTACAAGGAGAGGGCACAGCTTGGGAAATGGAGCTTTGGACGAGACTTCGTGTAGTGGTAGGGTACGCTACAGGTATTGATATGCCAAAGTACTAGCATCTACTAGCCAACAATTTTCGAGAAAAAGGACCTCATAATTTCGAAGCTTTCTAAGCATGCCTCAAGAGGTAAAGATATTGTCTGACTGCCAAGTGGCCTGGTGACACTGTGCATATTAGTTTCACACACCGAAGGTTCTAGTTTCAATTCTCGTTTGATTGCATTTACTTTTTTTATTAACTTCAGCAACTATAAGTTGTGTGGGATCCAACGGCTTGAAAGTTTCCGTACGTTCAGATGACCATGCAAAATCGTATGTATTGCTTTCATGTCAATGTTCAAGGATGCCTGAATCTCAGTATGTCACATGCCGATCTCTCTCAATCATTTCACGCACAACATCAACATTATTGGCAACAGCAGACGTGGATGGACAACCTTCACAAAATTCATCACTGAGAAATGTGCGACCACGCTGGAATTCGGAAAACCAATTGTACACAATACTATTGGATGGTGCTTCATCCCCAAAAGCCAAATGAAGTCGCTCCATACATTTGAAATACTAAAAAATCATTGCCCAAAAGTGTTCACGAGAAATTTCCATTTCTCACATGAAACTACTACTTCAAACTGCTGTGAAAAATAATCGAATAGCAGAACACTAGTGCCACTGTTGGTGGTAGTTTGCAGAATCTTTTCCAGCAGCCCTCGTATAAGGTGAGTGCTGAGATGTCACTAATTTCAGTGAAACAGTACATTAAACCTAAGAGATGCATGGCCTTTTTTGTGATGCCTAAAATTTGTTCCTCAAATATGAGCTTTTGCTTGAAAAGAATGCCTAGGTGTTTATGAGAGGATACTGTTTTGATGTTATTGCCAGAGATGGAGCAAGATGACTTTAACAGGTTCTCTTGAGAGAGATAGTGAGAGTAGTACACTTTTCAGGATGTAATGTAAAGTCCCATGCCAGACACCAGGAAGTAAATGTTGTTATGTCATTCTGAAGAAGAGAGTATTGTTGGCTTGAAAAAAATTCTGGGACACCAGAATGAAACGTCAACACAAAAATAAAAATCTCTTTCATAGTAATAATTTCTGTATTGTTTGGTAATATTATCTTTGTGATATGTTACGTATGACTTATATATTTGTTCTTTTGCATGTTTTCCAGCATCATAAAGTGACGTGTGTGGATTGGTCACCAAGAAAATCAGATGTGGTGATATCCGGAGACGACCAGGGGTGGTTAGTTTGTTGGGATTTATATACAAATGTAACACGTGTGATTAATCTTGCTGGATTCTGTGGTGGCCATGGGAGACGTTCAGTGTTGTCCATTGCTTGCTGTCCACACATGGACGATGTTGTTGCAATTGGCTGCAGAGAGGGCCTTCTTTACGTGTTCGATATCAGTAGTAAGTTTGAACAAGTCCATGCACTATTATTTTCTGTTGTATTACCTATTACAGTGTTAGGTTTTACTTAGTATGATTCAGCTTAGCTCTATTATGCATTAAATTTCCATGGTCCCTTGAAAAATGTTTCAGAGTTCTACTGCAATGATATAAACAGGAACTGTCTCTTTAGTGACTAAACATGATATTTAAATGTACTGCAATTACATCCTTCTCAAGAAGTAAGAATACAATTTATAAGTAGGCAGATTTAATGCTCTATACAATGGCCTGTAGTAGCTTAGTTAGTAGAGCGTGTGGCTACCATGTGGGTCTGGGTTCGAAACCTGGGGAAGGAGATCTAAACCAGGACTTTTTAAAATATATAGACATCCTATATTATTATTTAATTACCCTTTCATTTCTCTATTTCTGTGTGGCTCTGAGGCCCATCCAACCTCTTATCAGAGAGTACCTGGGGACATCCCAGGAGGTAAAGGTGGCCAGGTGTGATGTTTATCACATCGTCCCAAGTATGGCCGAGATCAAGAATTTGTTGAGCTCTATCTACATGCACAAGGGTACCTTTACCTATACTGATGTTTTATTGCATAAAGTTTATAATGTGGGAAAATGAAAAAAAAATGATATTCTACTGATATTGTGCATTTTATATTCCAGCTGGGAAAAGTGTTCACTTGTGTTTAACATTTAATTTAAGTATGATTTAAATGATGATGAAAATATAAATGAAACAGACAAAATAAGAATTGGGAGCACATACATAATGCAATAGAATCAGCAGCTAAAGAAAGTATAGGATACCATAAACCAAGAAAAAGTAAGCCATGGTTTGATAATGAATGTCATAATCTAATAGAAATAAGAAATCAGGCTAGACTTAGGTGGTTAAATAACTCTGATGATACAAATCTAAGCAATTATAATAGAATAAAGCGAGAAGTTAACAGCACGTTTAGAAGTAAAAAAAAGAGCTTACTTGAAAAGCAAAATTAACGAAATTGAAACAAACAGCAAAACCAAAAATATCAGACAGTTATATAAAGGTGTAAATGAATTTAGAAAGGGGTGGCTACCTAAAGTAAACTTGATAAAAGATAAAGACGGTGATTTTCTAGCTGACCCAAGCGATATTCTAAATAGATGGAAGAACTACTTTAATGACCTTTTAAATGTTCATGAAGGAGATAAATCAGAAGTAAATGATGTGCACACAGCAAAACCTTTAGTTCCAGAACCTAACTTGACTGAAGTTAAAGATGCTATTAAAATGCTAAGAATAACAAAGCACATAGATTTAATACCAGCTGAGTTAATTAAATATGGTGGAAATTCGTTAATATGTGAAATTCATAAATTAATTTGTTTAATATGGAATAAAGAAGAAATTCCTCAACAGTGGAAAGAATCCATAATTGTTCCTGTGTTTAAAAAAGGTGATAAAATGAACTGCAATAATTACCGTGGAATTTCTCTACTCTCAACAACATATAAAATATTATCTAACATTCTTTTAACAAGACTAACACCATATGCTAATGAAATTATAGGTGATTATCAATGTGGATTTAAACACATTAAATTATAGGTGATTATCAAAAACGTAACAGATCAACTACAGATCAAATATTTCACATTAGACAGACACTTGAAAAAAAGTGGGAATATAATCAAAATGTCCATCAGCTATTCATTGATTTCAAAAAAGCATATGATTCGGTCAAAAGAGATTAATTATATAATATATTAGTCGAGTTTGGAATACCTAAGAAGCTTGTTAGTATGATAAAAGTGTGCACCAGTGAAACAGAAATTAAAATGCGTGTGGGTATTAATGTGTCTGACAAATTTACAATTCATGATGGGTTAAAACAAGGAGATGCATTATCTCCATTGCTCATTAATTTTGCCTTAGAGTATGCTGTTAGGAAAAGAAACTAACGAAGGACTAAAATTAAATGGTGTGACTCAGTTGTTAGCATATGCAGATGATGTAGACTTATTAGGGGATGATATAAATACAATTAAGAATAATGCTAAAATATTTTTCAAAACTGCTAAAGAGATAGGTTTGGAAGTTAACCAAGAGAAAACTAAATATATGCTTACAGGCCGAAATCAAGTGTTAGGTAATAATCAAAATCTAATTATTGATAACAACTCGTTTGAACTAGTTTCCAAATTCAAATACTTAGGAGTAATATTAACAAGTGAAAATTATATTAAAGAGGAAATAAAAAGTAGGCTTAATTCAGGAAATGCATGTTACTTCTCTCTTCATAAACTATTGTCTTCTCGTTTAATATCTAAGAAACTAAAAGTTAAAATATACAAAACAGTAATTTTGCCTGTAGTATTATACATGTGGCCGCGGTGGCTCAGTCGGTAACGCGTCTGACTACCATGCTCAAGGTCCCGGGTTCGATCCCCGGCCGGTTCAAATCCGGGAACTTTTCTAACGGTGGAAGCGGCCCCGGCGCCTACCCAGCGTCGAATAACATGGGTACCTGGGGGAAACCCTGGGGGGTAAAGGCGGTCAGTGGCGTGATGCTGATCACATCACCCCCACTCACGACCGGATCAAGAAAGTGTGGGGCGTTACCCCCACACCCCCTATACGCCTTCATGGCGTGGTGCTATGCACAGGGGAACACTTTACCTTTTTTTTTTTTACCTTTAGTATTATACAGGGTAAGTCAAAATGATGGACCTGATTACAGAAATTTATTCTGTAAAATCTAAAAAACATTGTTATTGTGGGACATGCGCTTCGAAAGGTTAACTTTCAAAGTTTAGTCTCCACGCAGTGTTTCTACTTTCTACCGCTAGGAGTCAGCAGCGAGCAGCAAGCAGGAAAATGGCGTTGACTGGAGAACAGATATCTTTCTGTGTGCTTGATTATCATGTGAACAAGTCTGTGATTAGTGTGCAATGGCATTTCCGAACCAACTATCGGAGAGAACCACCTACGGGGAAGGCCATTCGTAAGTGGTATGAACATTTCAGAGATCGGGCTGCATCTGTAAACGAAAATCGAATGGCCGTCCGTCGACTGGGGAAGAGACAATGGGACGAGTGCGCACATGTTTCATGCGGAGTCCACAGAAATCCATCTACCAGGCAGCGAGAGAACTTCAACTTCTGCAGAAAACTGTCTGGCGGGTTCTGCGGAAACGTTTACAAATGAAACCCTACTGCTTGCAACTAGTTCAAGCCTTAAAAGACACTGATTATGCTTTCTGCGAGTCCTTCTGTGCTGATTTCCTTGCATTAATGGAAAAGGATGGGTTCTGCGAGAGGTTGATGTACAGTGATGAAGCAACTTTTCACCTTTCAGGGAAAGTGAATAGACACAACGTAAGGATTTTGGGAATTGCTAACCCCAATGAATTTGTGGAACACGAAACGTGATTCTCCCAAAGTGAATGTCTTTTGTGCCATTTCCCATGAAATGATTTATGGGCCCTTTTCCTTCCATGAACGTACTGTGACAGGACTTGTTTTCCTTGATATGCTGCAACTATGGCTCCTTCCACAGCTTGCAGAGGATAGCGCAGATTTCATTCTCCAGTTGGATGGTGCCCCTGCGCATTACCATGGCAGCGTTTGGGACCATCTCAATGGGGCATTGGAACAACGTTGGATAGGCCGTGCATCTCCGGAGGATCGACCTCTCCTTCATTGGCCACCTCGTTCCCCCGACTTGACCCCTTTGTGATTTCTTCATTTGGGGTTTTGTCAAGGATCATGTTTACGTACCACCACTTCCAACAACATTGGATAACCTGCATGCCCGCATCACAGCAGCCATTGCTGATATTGACCGCAACATGCTACACAAGGTTTGGCAGGAGATAGACTATCGGCTTGATGTGTGCCGTGTTACGCGAGGTGCTCACATAGAACATTTGTGATTTGTTTGAAAAAAAAAAAACTTTGACAGTTTACCTTTCTTATCACATGTCTCACAATAACATTTGTTTATTATATTTCACAGAATAAATGTCTGAAATCGGGTCCATCATTTTGACACCCTGTATGGGTGTGAAACTTGGTCCCTTACATTGAAAGAGGAACATAAATAGAGAGTATTTGAAAATAAGATCCTTAGGAAAATCTTTGGACCTAAAAGGAATGAGGAGACAGGTGAGTGGAGAAGACTACATAATTTAGAACTACATAATTTGTATTCATGTCCAGATATTATTAGAATGATTAAAGCAAGAAGACTTAGGTGGGCAGACCATGTGGCACGAATGGGACAGGAAAGAGGAGTTTACAGGATTCTTGTTGGGAAACCTGATGGTAAGAGACCTGTAGATGGAGGGACAACGTTAGGATATCAGTAGGGATGAAAAAGAGTATATAGATCTTGCTCAGGATAGGGACAGATGGAAAGCCTGTGTTGCTGCAGCCATGAACCTTCGGTTTTAAGAAGGCTACAGAGTTACAGTCAACTCTCGATTCTACGACCCCGGGTATAACGACCCCCTCGAAGTAACGACCCTTTTCCCGGGAATCGTGAAAAATTTAGAAAAAAGTTGAAACATTTCGAAAAAAAAGTTGAAAAATTGAAGGAAATCCGCCGAAAAATGCGTTTTTTCCCAATCATTCCCTTCACGAGTGCTCTACCGCTCACAATTGGGTCTGAACTAAAAATAGACACCACTACACCATGCTTGAGTGATATCCAATAGCACTTGACCTCTGCCCCCCCCCTCCCTCAAGCGCACCAATGTTACCCAAAGCCGCTACCCAACGTGCCAGGGTTGTTTTGCCACGCTTTCTCTTGGATACCCGAGAAGAGAAGATCGAATGTGCTTGGATGTTATTTTAAATCAACCTTGACTTGTTTCCTTGTCCTAAGAGCTGCTGAAAACTCGAAGGTGAGGGGTGGGGGGGGGAGCAGCCCGAAATGACTGCTGGACTTGCAGTCTTTGGCAGGTCAAGCTCTTTCATCGATAAATACACCACCTTGAGAGATAAGATCGCAGGAATGTTCCAAAATACAGATGCGTGGCACCTGGAAGTCTAGCCCATCTGTCCAGCTCTGACCTAGATTTCAGTAGGTTCCCGTGAGTGAGCAATTCTCGACCTTGTAGCCGACAACTTCCAGTAACCACTTTCATTCAAAACGTGTTCTTTGTTCCCTGCAACACTTCATAAAAAAGCGAAACTGTTAGAGATAATCAAAGCCACATAGGCGAACTAAAGATCGTCAACCCGCTTAATGCGTTGTCATCCAGGTTTCCACAAAAGTTTACTTCGATCTTACGTGCATCATAACTCCCGTTTCCCACTTCATACGTTTTCCTAATTCTGTCGTAATATCTGCCAAAAAAATGTTCCGTTGGCTGACTGACTTCTCCCCTTTTTCCTGTCAGCAAAGGGGGGAGGGGCAATTTTCTTGCTCGTGTGCCCAAACGGGCTGATTACAGGCGAGGGTGGAAGTGGACCCACCCCTCTTCCTTTAACGTCTAAAATGGGGCAATCAGTTCTGAATATATTCTTGAAAACGAACAAAAACAGAATAAAAAAAATAACCCTCCCCCCTTTTCCCAGCTTATTCTCCGCCACTGGTGTGCACGGCAATGTTGATAATTGCAGAATTCAGGTCTTTTTTTATGCTGTTGTCTGCATAAGAAATATTACCCGTATTATTATCTGTTGCATGGTAAAACGTAAAGCAAGGGTCATTTCTTTCTTCTTTACACTGCTGTTAAAAGTTCCGTCTTCTTTAAAATACTGGGACTTTTCTCTTCTGCCACCTGTTGCTCGAACTTCCAGCCGGTCTCTTTGTTTTTACTGGCGCCAGTGTTTTGTCTAGCGTCTGCAAAGCTCTTGCTTGCCGATAACAGCAATGACTCATCCAGCGTGAAGAAAAAAGTTATTGTTTTGAATCTCGCAAAGCTGTTTTCATTTGACGATAACGAAATTCGATCTCCAGAAAGGAAAACAAGAGTTAAAACAACTTCAAGTTCTGCGCCTTCTGATGAGCAAAACTGTAAATTTAATTCACATCCGCTTTTCTTCAGAACCATTCATGTGAAGAAAAACAAGTGCTCAATGTAGGAATGGTCGCTGAGATTGATTAAAAAGACATTATTCAAGGGGAAAACTTTTGGAGGAGTGGGTGTTTGACATCGGGAATACTCCTAAATCCAACATTAAATCATCGATTAACGTGAGAGTAAATAACGATCTACCATTTTGATATGTAAAAGTGCGCAGCTTCATAAAGCTTGTTCATTTTATGCTGATGGGCTAATCGGGACTAAATATACAGTTTAAAGTGAAATTCAATTCCAAACCTAAATGACTTTCGACTGGGACGCTGTTTAATGACGTGTCCTAGAATACACATTGGGTGAAGACAGATCGCAAGTTGCACATTTCCTTTTTCACACGGGATTACAATGCAAGTCAAGGAAGGAGTTTGGACTGCTCCCTTGAATGGGGAAGGGGGGAGGGTGAATGAAGTTGGTTGAAGCAAAGAAAACTTTTTTTTTTGCGATGTATTTTACACAGCCGAACCAGAACGAAAATTACAGCCCCACCTTTTTTTTTGTCTGGTGCCTATAAAGGTGTAACTGGTGTCAAGATTCTTCGAGTTTCGCTTCCAGAGATTGTTTTCCTTTCCATAGGTCTCCGTGCAAACGGCTTTCTCATGAACTATAATTGTAAGAATTTCCTGGAAAAGCAACGACTGTGCACAATTGAAAGAAAGCAACATTATTTTTTGTTCTATTTTCCTTCTCGCAACACGCATCCTGTGCATAACAGGTTGTATAACTACCAGGATAAATGGTGTTACCATCTCCTATGCATCTTTGTGTCCGTTTGAGCTCCGTTTAAGCAGAAAATTGGGGCAAATTCCAATAACGACCCCTTCGAAATTACGACCCTTTTCCCGGGAACTGTGAAAGGTCGTTGAATCGAGAGTTGACTGTAGTTAGTTATGTAAAAATGCTAAGTTTACTTGAATTCCCCTTGTGTCTTACAATTCCCAACATTTTTATTTTAAATACAAATATAACAAATACATATGTATTTTTTTAATACAGACACATGTAGTGTCAAATTATAGCATTTCCAAATACAGTGGGGGAAGGGAGGTTTTTTTCTGTTTGTTATTTTACATTGTTTGGCTTAATTTCATGAGCATGGACGTCTGCACGATTTTTCCAAAGGGGGGGGGGGGGAAACTAAACCCTTTTTTTCTTCATAATACTCTTGTCAACTTAAAAAAGATTGCTTCAGTTTGAAGTTTTCATTTTCCTGCAATGCACTTTCAATGATTAACATATATTACTGCTACTGAAATGAATGTGTGAAATATGTACTTTCAGATAGACTTTCATTTCGTGCCCCCCTGTCCTGACGTTCCATGTCCATGAGGATGAATGGTGAACCAATAAAATGATGAAAGGACAAGCAGAATTATACATCTGTCCTTAACGAGCATAACACACCTTTGGTTTTGCAGTGCATTATGCTAACCACTCTCCTACTTAAGCCAGCAAAGCAGGTTTTCAAACTTTTGTCAGGAGGCATCAAGAAGAGTAGCTGTGCACAGCTGAGTACCCATGATTTTTGTGGGTGGATTACGTCTTCTTTTTAAGTAAACAGTCTTACATTTTGTCATCTTTTCCTGTGTTATTTTTTGGACTACTGAGCCAATTGGATTGTGGTTTTGCCCCTTCCCCCACATTTGGTATGTCAGTGGTTGTGTAAACAGTTGAGTTCATTACAAATAATAATATGGTATGACAGAATATAAATTAAGAATGAAACATAAGTATTAGCACTTTTTTTAAAAAAAAAAATGTCAGTTGAAGTGTTATTCTAAAGAGCTTTAAGGATAAGAGTGACAATTTCGCACCAGGTATTCCATTTGTTTAAATATCGTTGGAATGAGCACTAGTACTGAAAAAGCAAGACATAGGACAAGAGAGTATGAATTTCTCTTCATGTTGCAAGTGGAGCTTTTTTTTTTTAAATAGATTATTAAACTAGATATGATCTGTAAACAATATGATGAATAATTATTTATAGACTCCCTTGTGGACAAACAATTGAACTTCAAGTTACGGCTAATCAAATGGAAGTTTCGACTTTTCCTAACACAAGCATAATCTTCAACCTGTCCTGTTCCCACTGATGTATTTTGCTACATCATCGGAAGTTTGATTATCTCAAGAGAACATATAAAACAATACTTCCATAAGTGTAGTGCTAAGTTTCTGCCCCCTCCTGTAATCATCCATAGCTCAGACCACTCTTTCCCCAGCTTGCTGCCAGGAAAGGTCAGTGGCAGAGTTGCAGTTTTGGGTTCTTGCGAGTTGCGGAACGTGGAAACTGTCCCTCATGCTCTTAAAGTAATTGTACTAACTTAAGCATATTATTAACCTTTGTAGAAAAATGCATTATAAAATCATTCAGCCTGATGAATGTTTTGTAAGTAATAGTACACGAACTTCATGACATGCATTTTCAATGACTGGTACCAAAAACAACCCATGTACTGTAATGAAAATCCTCTTCTTTGTTTCAGAAACTGGAAGAGTAATTCACAGACTCAGCCGACATGATTACGATGTGGTGTCACTGGCGTGGTGTCCCGTTAACTACAATGTTCTGCAGAAGGATGATGCCCAGAAGAAGAACGACATTCTTCTCGCATCAGGGAGTCGCGAGAATGTGGTGTACATATGGCGAATATCCAGCACGGAGGGTCGCTTTGAAAGAAAGTTTGTGTTGCCTACGAAACCATTCGGCAGAGGCCACAAAGTATCCTCTTCGAAGGGCGATGAAAAACGTGGTTGGGTGACCGTGTGCTGGCCCACTCCTGAATTTCTACTCACAAACTCGATGTGGAACGAACTCATAGGGTGGGATCTCGTACCTCCTGAAGAGAACGCTGCACGGGAGAGTGCGATGCAGAAGTATTCCAAGTACTCGTACCACCTGGCTCACTCCATTCACTCGCGCGGACTCTTCAACATTGCCTGCGCAAGGAAGTGGGACGAGAGTGGAAAGAGGATTTTGGTGTGGACTGCGGCTCAAGATAGGCAGCTGGTAGCTTTTGAGCTTATATCAGGGAAAGTGTTGATGGTTGTCCCCACGTTCGGAAGCTTTGTCTATTGTTTGGCAGCCTCACCTGTGGATTCCAGCAGGTTAGTACTTCAGTCTTGTATTCAAGTTTTTACATAGTGTAAAATGCTCTTCTTCTTCTTCAAGTAGGCCTGTGCCAATACTACTTTCAACTGCAATGCTCTTACAGATTCCGATACTTAAAAATCATAAAAATACAATGTAGTTCCCAACAATGAAACTATTATATTGATCTACCAAAGTTTTGCTTAAAACTATGTTTCTCAACTTCTGGGCCACAGCTTGGTACCAGGTTTGGCATCAGCTATAAACTTCTCCTGAAATTTGTCATTTTAGTTGCACAAAAATTTTCATTAAAAAATATTTTGTAGTGGAAGTATTCTGATTAATATGAACTTTATAGCGTTCAAAATGCCACATGCCAGTGAAAATCAGCATTTGTCAAATTAATTTAACGATGTTGGTCTGAGGAATCTACAAGATTTCATTAAATCTAGTGGATGACAACTAATTAGAACCTAATTTTAGGATTGTCAACATGCCTAAACATAATCAAAGCTAATTGTGCTATAATGTGTTTAATAATATTTAATTTCATGGGCATATATTAATTAATTTTAAAGTTTTAAAAATTTGTAAGATTTTTATTAGTAAAATTCCTGGTCCATATCAGTTATTCCATTTTCAACCAGAGCCTCCCAGTTGGCGTAGTGGTAACGTTATTGCCTTGTAATCAAGGAATCCTGGGTTTGATACCCAGCGGAGGCTCATAGTATTTCGAATCACACTTAAAAAAACTATAGGTCCAGTTCCTATTAGCCTCTCTGTGCGTAAAGTCGACTTCAAAATCTCAAACAAACAAAAGAAACTCAATTTTCAACCAGTACTTTACAAAACTGATGCTACTTGTAACTGCTCAATCCTAATTTCAAGGGATTAACATTTTACTCTTTTATCACATTCAGAGAATTGAAAATAAATATATAATTAACATCTTGATTTGTAATAAAACTTTCTTTATAAAAATCATGTTCAATGCTTTTGTTTTATTTATTGCATCAATACAGACCTCTTTATTGAAACCAGATGAAATGTTTTGTGTTAAAATAGTTGCTAAAGTCTTAGTAAAACACTTTAAGTGATTTTGTATGATTTTAATTTTATTTACAGATAAAGATTTTTCACTTTCTTGAATATTCATGTAACCACCGTTTGACAAGAAAAATATTTTTAGAAGAATGTATTTACAAGCAGTTCCCTTTCCAAAACAAGATGTTTTGGCCCTGTTCATGTTTGGCCTTCATGAGAGAGTGTTTCTCAGTTTGTAACAACCATTTGAACCTTTCAAATGTGTTACAGTTCAACCAATGTTGTTTGAATGTTTTAGACTCCGTGAACCCCTGAAAAATGTTGTGGAAATTGGACCAAAGTATCATATTTCATATAGAGTAAGTAGCTTTTTTATTTTTGTTACGAATATTTTATATGAATTAGTAGATGTGTTTTGTTGAAGTATATTGTTCATTTTCCAGGATAGCTGTTGGGGCAGGTGATTCGTTGGTTCGTATATGGAACACAAGTAAACAGAGCTCTGTTGATATGATAACACTGTGGAGGCCGGTGAAGAAGAAAGTAATGTCTGTAAGTAGAGAACTACAACAGTATTGCTATTCTTTTTTCAGGATGGATACACACGAAATTATATTCTTACTGTGTAAGACCAGGTCCGTCAAAGTAAACAGCACAAAATACTGATTGCTTTCCTGGTGATGTCAATCAATATCCACTGATATCGGCTCAGCCCAGATGGAAATAATTATTGGCTTGGCTCGGTTGACGTAATCATTTCTCAAGAACTGTAGTTTACCTAAGTTCAAAAGTCCCAATTAGGATCTTTAGAAGGAGCTAAAAATTTGAAAAAAAAAAAAAAAGTTACAGTGATTTATGAGATACAATGTAGAGTCTATATTGCGCTGACCTTCATGGCAAAGTGGTTAGCACAGTGTGCTACAATGCCAGGGGTCCCGGATTTGAATCCTGGCCTGGGCATGGATGTTTGTGAGTGTCTCTTCATCAATTTTTCATCATCACTCATCCCCATCTTCGTAAATTAGCCAAAAGTGGCACAAAAAATGAAGTAAAATAAAGCAAATCATTCAATCACAGTGCACTATGATG